>NW_015655609.1:58643-76594 GCF_001515625.1 Sinocyclocheilus rhinocerous | reverse complement strand
TTGTTTTTGAACTGAACACCAGCAAGATTATCAATGAATGACAGCTTTAATTTTTGGTAGTTGTTGCATGGTTGCAAAAGACTTGGAATATAGTACACAAGTTGTATTGACTATTTTCAGAATACTGTGGTGTTGCGTTTTGTCATTTTTGGGGCTTGAAAGTCGCAGTCACAATGATTTGTCGTTGTGTGGAAAATAACCGTTCGGACTGCTGTAGCATTTAATGGAAGAAATTATGGGGACAGAACAACATGGCGAGTAAATGATGACAACGTTCATTTTTGGTTTAACTATTCCTTTAAACTGCACAAGAAAAGCTTTGTTCTCACAATGGCCTTTGTAATGTTTTCTTTTGCACTAATACCACAGAAATGAAGCTCTATTCCCATGGCACCGCTAGACACTGGAGTGACCACAGTAAGTGTTTCCAAACCTCAGTTATGCTGCTCAACATTAGCTACCTCAAAGCATCTTGAACAGTTAAAAGTGCCATTGATGGAGAGACGCAGATCCAGCGGATGACTTTAGTGGATCAAAAACCTCCATAAGACTTGGTGTGTGTTTTGCCTCCATCAACAGGAAAGTGCACAGCTGATTGTCATCACAGAAGCATCTGGCTGGCTTTATCAGTAGAAGGATTCTGTTTCTATCAGTTTGCTGCAGAATGTTTTCTTCTGTGGTCGAGTGTGATTGCAGTTCTTCTGATGAAGAACAGAGAAAAGATGAAAGGAGGAAAGTCATCAAGAAGTGAAAAATGACTCGTATCATAACAACAGCACGTAACAACAGTGCGTTTTCCTCTTGGCATCTAATTGAGCTAATTTGCCTTCTTGTTTTTGTTTTCATGTTCAGATTTTGAAGCTTGACAACTCTGTAGACAGTAATTAGGTTAGTTACATTTGCTTGGAAGTGATAATTATTGTCACCAAGCCAGGTGTAATGGCTTGAAATTCTGTTGCTAAACACAGGACACTCATGCGCAAACTGCAGCAGATCGTTCTGCCAAACAGCTCGCTCTGAGCAAGCGTTACAGCCACAGGAATAACACAATCTGCATGTTTTATTAAGGCTCATCTAGTACTAGTACTTGAATCTAGTACTATTTATAGTAATAGGCATTTTACATGAACAGGGTGCAAAATAGGGCCTGAAATTAATAACAAAAAATATGAAATATATATGGTTTTAAGTACACGGAAATAAAAGAAGACCGCACCAGTTGCACCCCCCTAAGGACGGCCCTGCGTGTATATGTGAGGATTAGGACACAAAAAGGCCCATTTGCTTGGTATCATACAAGACAATCTAAATGATCAGTGGGTCTCTGTACTCAATGAAACTCTATAGTCCTCTGAGTATTAGACGGGGCAACCTGAGAAACAGTGGCCACCACAACATCACTTTACATTCACATGACGGTCAAGCACTATCAGGCACATTCAGCTGAGAACAGATGTGTGTGTGTGTGTGTGTAAGAGAGAAAGAAAGAGAGATTTAAATTTACATTTAGTCATTTAGCAGATGCTTTTATAAGCGACTTACAAATGAGGACAATGGAAGCAATCAAAATCAACAAAAGAGCAATGATATGCAAGTGCTATAACAAGTCTCAGTTAGCTTAATGCAGTACACGTAGCAAGTTTTTTTTTTTATCATATAATAAATAAAAAGAAAACAGATAGAATAGAAAAAGAATAGAGCAAGCTAGTGTTAGAGGCCTTTTTTGCTTTTGTTAATTGTATAATAAATAAAAGAAAACAAATAGATAGAATACAGAAAGATTAGAGAAGCAAATGTTAGTTTTTTTTTTTAAAGAAAACAAGCAGTTAGTAAATAAATACAGTGCAAGTCTAAAAGGGGCAAGTTGTTTTTTTATGACCATTATAGTGTTTATTAATATTTTGAATTAGCATTTATTTTTATATTTTCAGTTTTCAGTTTTATTTTAGTTTAATTTTTAGTCATTTTGGTATATGCTTTTGTCATTTTTTTCGTTTTTATATTAATGTTGCTTAATAGCTTTAATTTATTTTTATGTCAGATTTAGTTTTAGTAATTTTTTCATCTAATATTTTTAATATTTTAATTTGAATTCCCAAAAATTATTTTTAATGCCAATTTCTGTCATGAAACTAGATGGCGCAGACTGATGGATCGTTAACACAAACTGATGATATTCACAGTGTTAAACAACTTAGCAAAAGCTGATTCATGTTGCATACGCAGCCAGTGAGCTTACTGCATAACATTTAAATGGCTGGTTAGCATTCACTAGAGCATTTCACATAGAGTTCCTCTGAAACCCTCCACCTTCCCCAGCTCCACCTGTATAGTTCTGCTACAGGTTATTATATATGCTATTTGTGCAGCAGCAGTATGTCTTAAATACTCACAGCACTGTATCAGCTTATGTATTGGCAGTAGCAAGTTCCTGTACTTGCTTTGCAGCAGCAGCAGCAATAATCTACAAATACAGCAATAACCAACAGTAGCAGCAATTCAGCAGTGTAGCAGATCTGTTCCGCCAAGACCAAATACATTAACATTGTCATTTCCATTACCATGCTAAAATCTTCTGAGAGTTGTCATGATAGAAATATTTTTAATTTTTGTCAGAAGGATAGTTCACCTAGAAATGAAAATTCTGTCATCATTTATACACCTCATGTTGTTCTAAACCCTTAAGACTTTGGTTACTATTTAAAACACAAATTAGGGCTGCACGATTAATCGAAATTAAATTGCAAAGGCGATATCGCGATCGCGATTAGGCAGAAGCTGCGATTGTCATGCGTATCTTTCAGTGAAGCACGGTTCTGTGATCAGTAGTAAATCTCCATCCGAAGGCCAGAGGGCGCTCTCGTGCTGAAACCCCAAATACGCCTCGCAGAAGAAACCCAGGAAATCCCTATAGCGGTTGCTGAATAAACAGAAGATTTAACTGCTTTCATTAATTCAACATGACTAATAAACACAAGTCTACGACAATATATGGTTTATCCGAGTTCATAATAAATAAAGTATATAATAATACAATGCTAATCGACATAGCCTTTATCACTGCTTAGAATACTATGAAATATGTTGCGTGTCTTATTCTGTGTAAGAAGCCACATCATCTCACAGAAGGATTTATTTCAAACACTCGACTGGCGTTATGAATAGTTTGGAGTAAAAACATGTTATTAAATGTGGTATTTTCACGTGCTTTCAGATGGAGCAGCATTTACTACACAGGCGTAGTTCACTGATAAGCTACGCAAACAGCTTTCATAATCGCACAACGATTTCTTCGATTTCATAATCGTGCGATTTAATCGTCTGCGATTATGAACGCGATTTTGCGTAGCTTGTCAGTGAACTACGGCTCTGTGTAGTAAACGCTGCTCCATCTGAAAGCACGTGTTGGAGATTTACTACTAATCACAGAACTGGCTTTACTGACGAGATGCGCATGACAATCGCATTCGATTAATCGTGCAGCCCTAACACAAATTAAGGCATTTTTAATGAAACCTAAACGGTTTTTGTCCATTCATTGCAAATCCAGGTAACCAAAACTTAGAAGATCCAAAAAGTTCACAAAGGCATCATAAAAATGAATGGTTTAACCCAAGTCTTGTGAAGAGATATGATCACTTTGTATGATGAGCAGAATTACTTTAGGTCGACATATTTAGCAGATTTAATTAAAAATGTCTTAATTTGTGTTCCCAAGGTTAATCAAATGGATATATGTCTCTCTCTAGGTGGAGTTTAACCCCAACCAGTCCTCTCTGACTCTGGAGGGAGATGACATTGAGAGCTTTGAGAAGGTCATGCAGCACATCTCCTACCTAAATTCCCGGCAGTTCCCCACCCCAGGAATCCGCCATCTGCGTGTCACCACCACTGTCAAGTTAGTTTCCATCATTTCAGTTCAGCTGCATCACTCAAGCAAGCCCCACCCACTTTGAAATATTATTGCTCCAAAATAACACAGAAAAGCTAATAATGAAAAAAAAAAATCTATTCATACTTTTAGTACACTTATAATGATGAATGTATTATGCTTTATCTCCTTTGTAATTCTTTAGATGCTTCAATGAGGAGACGTGCATCTCTGTGCCTGACTCTGAAGGATACGTGATGGTTCTCCAGCCAGAGGAGCCAAAGATCAGCCTCAGTGGAATTGACCATTTTGCCCGTGGAGCAGCTGAATTTGAGAGTACGGAGGGCGTTACGCTCTTCCCTGAGCTGCGCATCGTCAGCACCATCACCCGTGAGGTGGAGGTGGAGGTGGAAGCTGAGACCGAGGCCGAAGGCGAGGATGATCCAACAGGTACGCTGGGAATGTGAGATTCACATGTTTTGCTGAGAAAGGTGGAGAGAGGGGAAATGGATCATGAAAGAGAAAAGAAGTTGTAAGCAGATTGACCAGGAGTAGTTTCCACATTGGCCACAAGAGGAATTTTACAGGGACAAGTTACCCATGAAATGAAAATTCTGTCATAATTTATTCCAAATCTATATGACATTCGTGTTGTACACAAGAGAGGATGTTATATTGATTTGGAACAGCATATTAAATGGAAATGCAAATGGTTAAACAGTTTATTTGAGCAATATTTTGGTACATGTTATATTCAATACATGTTTATATTCAAAAGGTAGAAAAACTCATGTTGTCTATATAATAGATTCTGGGATGAATGCTTATGCTTTAGGAAAAGAAAGTCTAAGACGTTTTCTCTTAGCTAATGTTTTTTATTTTATGTTTTAGTGCATTGTAAGTATTTCTTAGAGATTGCTCCTTGCAATCGATATTTGCCATAAAATTGCATGGTGGGCTGTTTTTGAACATTCAAGTCTTTCCAAGATCAAATGTAATCAAATGGAGAGGTTCTGCTCTAACTTACTGACGGATGGTTTTTGTTTTTTGTCAGTGCAAGAGACGGTGGTATCTGAGGAGATTATGCATAACTTGGACACGTGTGAGGTGACTGTGGTGGGAGATGAACTGAATGGAGATCATGAGAGTTTGGAGGTGGATCTGGCCCAAATCCAGCAGAGAGCTCTGGAGATGAGCTCTTCCAACGTGGGCATGGTCATCACAGGTACTCATCCATCTACATCAACAAAACTGCAATATATTCGCACACATTTTTTGGATTATATTTGTGAGTTTGGTTCATGGTAGTTTATATCCAGCATCTTGCTGAATGGCTGATCTAATGGTATTAAAAGCTTCAGTACTGTAATCTTGACAAATAGTTAAAGTTTGTCTCTGTCCACAGGGGTTAACACCATGGCGAACTATGAACAGGTCCTGCATCTGATCCGCTACAGGAACTGGCACACAGAGGCTCTGTTTGACAGGAAGTTTAAACTTGTCTGCTCTGAACTCAATGGCCGCTACATCAGCAATGAATTCAAAGTCGAGGTATAGCTGACCACACACTGTCCTCAATGTAAACAATTATTTATTACTTTCACTAAAATGTCCCACTAAAACCATAGTTTCTGCTATATACCTACAGTTATATTTACTACAGTTAACTGTATATATACACACTTCCTTTCAAAAGTTTGGGGTCAGTAAGATTTTTTGTAAGACATTAATACTTTTATTCGACAACAATGTATTAAATATATGAAAAGTGACAGTAAAGACATTTATAATGTTACAGAAGATTTATTTTGAAATAAATAATGTTTTTTAAAACTTTCTATTCATCAAAGAATCCTGAAAAAACGTTTCTTCATAAATATTAAGCAGCACAACTTTTTTCAACATTGCTAATAATAAGAACTATTATTTATGATTTCTGAAGCATCATGTGACTGAAGACTGGAGTAATGATTCTGAAAATTCAGCTATGCCATCACAAGAAAAAATTACATTTTAAAATATATTTAAAAGGAAAAACAAATTTTTTAAAAGCTGTTTTTACTGTATTTTTGGTCAAATAAATGCATCCTTGATTACAAGAGACTTGTTTTAAAAACATAAAAGAATAAATGGACACCAGACTTTTCAACTGTAGTGTGTAGATTGAAAAAAATAAATTATATAAATCATTTTCTAGCTTTTATTTTTTATTTTATATATGGTCTTATGCACATTTTTATTATATGAATTTACATTATATGTATAAATGCTAAAAATCAATGTTTTTTTAAGGGTTCTGTTAATATAAAAATGCTGTATACAAGGCTATATCAAAATAAGCCAAATAAGGATATAAAGAGACTGATTCTGTAGCAAACTGTATTGTATTGTACTATGCAGATGCCAGTTGTGTGACCGTCTTTATTGTTTATGTAATCAGGTCAACGTGATCCATACAGCCAACCCCATGGATCATGCTAACAACGCTATGGTACAGCCTCAGTTCATCAACCAAGTACAGCATGCTTCAGTGGACCTGTCTGGACACAACCTGGCTTACATGCATCAGGCCTCCGGGCCCCCCCCCCCCAGCTTCTCTGCTTCTCTGTTCAACTTCTCTTGGAGATAAAGGCGTTTCATTGGCTGCTTCATCTCTCACAGTATCTCTCCTAGATTATTGCACTAATCTCTCATTAAAGATAATCCAGACTTTGTTATCAAATGAATAAGCTGTTTAATGTCGAGCTCAAACCTGAATTCAGTTTCTTTCCATGAGTTTTTCCGCAGCTTAAAGTCAATCTAAAAAGTAGGGCAGTTATGGAGCGCCGTGTACTTAGCCTGTTTTTAATGGCGCACTTTTAGGGATTATATACAAGTGCTGTTTACAACATCTGGACAGCCTGTGAGGGGCACCTCAGACAACCTCTTTTAGGTTTTTATCACCCTAAATACCAAATGCTAATCTGTGTCCATCCACTCTTCACAGTTGTCCCCAGCGCAGCCACCGTTGTTATTGTTGTGTGCGTGAGCTTCCTGGTGTTTATGATCATCCTTGGTGTCTTCCGTATCCGTGCTGCCCACCAGGGCACCTTGAGGGACCAGGAAAACGGCAAAGAGAACGAGATGGACTGGGATGACTCTGCCCTCACCATCACCGTCAACCCAATGGAGGTGCGTTCTAAAAGGAACAGAGCTTGCTCGCTCAGCGCTCTTAGAACACTCATGCATAGTTAATGCAGCAGAGGCCTAAACCCATCAAAAATACTCAATGTACAGTTGTAAAAATGCCCCTTTATTACCATCCCTCCTCATCCTGTTCATTTGTCCACTAATATGGATTTTCAGTCAACTAAACAGCTATTTTTTTGCATTCTGGTTGCTGTAAGAAGTACTAAATTTGGTAATTTCAGCGATATTGCCATTACAGAGAGATCATTTGATGTGATTCATAAAGCACGGACTTCCATTATAGAGGCTTGGAATAAAATTATTGGTTCACTTTTGAAATCATTAGTTTGGTTTTCATTTTAACTGTAAGTTTTTTTTTTTAATATATTTTTTTATAATTTTTAAAAAATCCAATAATCACTATATAATATGATATAATCACTATTATTTAGAGCTTATATTATAATGTAATATAATCACTATCTATCTATCTATCTATAGTGATTATATTATATATAAACTATATAACTTTACCAGAAGTCAAATCGCAATTGCACAAAATTGCAATATATGACGTCAAAATCACAATAGATTTTTTTAGCCAAATCTAAAATAAATAAATAAATCTATATAAATAAAATTTATTCTAAAATAAAAACAATCAAAATAAAACGCTTACTAAAAAGGTTAGATATTTTATCTGTTTATCTTTCATAGCATGTGACATTAACCAACATCAGTGAACCCTGAACATGCAGATGTGTCATTAAATTATTGAAATATTAATGTAAAATCTCATGGGGTGCTTCAAGTAAATATTTTACATTAGGGGTTCGGTTGACAAAAAAGTTTGGGCCCTGTTTTTATAATAAGAATTTGATTGCTCATAACTCAAATCTTTTGAATAAATCTGTTATGCAGTTTAAAGAAGGTCCAGTTCTCTCTTCCTCTTAGACTTACGAGGATCAGCACAGCAGCGAAGAGGAAGGAGATGAGGAAGAGGAAGAGAGCGAGGATGGAGAGGAGGAAGACGACATCACTAGCGCAGAGTCAGACAGCAGTGAGGATGAGGGTGGCGAACAGGAAGACCAGCAGGGTTCAAGCAGACAGCAGCAGCTGGAGTGGGACGACTCCACCTACTGATCCTCCTGAGCACACAGTACACACTACTTACCATCACACACACACACACACAAACTCACACGATGACAAATCCACCCACACACAGTCACATCCCTCTGCCAATAGGGACGCCCATGTTCCCCCTACCTAAGGAGCCATGCGTAAAAATGCAGAAAACACTGAAAACTAAACAACTATACAATATATGTACAATATAGATACGAATATATCCGGTGTCTGTCGTGACAGTCCGCTTCATTTCCACCTGCCAAGGCTTCCCTACCGACATCTTATTGTGGTGGTATTCAGTGTAGTATAGTATCACAGCTATCTCAATACAAGTTCCTAATTTATTGAATCTTTTTCTGTCCTATCCGAGGGAATCCTGACCTGCATTTGCATTTTTTTAAAGCTCTGTATGGACACATCCCTGCACTTTTACTTTTCAAATTGAGCTTTGAGAATGATTTAATGTATATTCCTTGCACATGATGTTTTAGGTTGATTCGCTAAAGGAATTTTGAGGAAAAACTCTTTCCGATCACTTTTTTTCCTCTTTATATTGCATGGCAAGATTTGGAATCATGGGTATGGAAGACAACTGCTTTTTGATATTTTGTAAATAAGACAAAACCATGTAATTAGTCAGTGTGTTAGTGAAAGCCTAACCAATGGTTTCCGGTATCTAAAAAAACACAGTACCTGCTGTAGAATATTGTGTCAGATGCTCTTAGCATGTTTCAGAAACTTTCAGTAAATCTCATGCTCGTACAAAAGACGTCCGCTTCACAGAGAGAAACCCAGAGGCTGAGGTTTCTGTGGCAAAGTGTCATTCATTTTGTCTTTTCTCTTGGAGGTGGGTGTGCATCTTTTTGTTTCGTTTCGTTCCGTTTCGTTTCGTAGTGTTGGATGGGCGTAGAGTTGGTTCAGTGCTTTTGCTTTACATATGCTAATTCTAGCTGGGCTTGCAATAGCACAAAAGCTACACCAAGGCTTCAGTGTTTTTATTTCAGTGACGTTTTGGGGACTAATAATCACATTCAGGTGATGAATATACTGTTGTTTTTTTCACGTGGTACTGTATGTTGTACAGTTTAGGCACACTGCAGTTATTTAAGCCATTCTTAAGTGATAGTGCTTGTATTTTCTGTAATAAATAGAGACCAATTGGAATCACAGTATGCACTCTAATAACCCAGTTCGAATAATGGAAAATGGGTGCGCTGGTGATTTATCGACAATGTGAGCATTGAAAGGTCCGTTGTGTACTGTTTCAACAGACCTCTTGCTAAATTTAGATGGTCAGTTACATTAAGTGTACTAAACAAAATTATTGGGTTGATTTTATTATATATATGTAGTATTTTTAGTGATGTTTTTTTTATTTTCAAATTCAGGGTTAACCCAAGTTATTCTTGTCATTTCAAGGCCCCTAAAAGCATTAAAAGGGCTAATTTGCCTATCAGCGCATTAAAAGAAATGCATTTCAACTCTTAAAGCATAACATATTTTTGCAGTATGGCCGTTGGATTTTATTGTACATGGAACTGTACTGTAGAGTTGTGTAAAGATATTTGTTTACATTTGGTAAACTTTTATTCCTTTTTGGTGATGCTATCAATCTACTCCAGATTTGCAGGTCATTTCTCCTCGTAGACGCTCTCAGAATCATGCCATAGTTTAATTTTCTTACCGTGATTGGACATTTTGGGATGCACCCCCTCCAAAATGGTCATTTATTGGAGAAATTAATACTCCGTTCCCTTTGGGCTGGAAAAAAGAATGTTGATTATTTAGGACATTGTACATTGTTTGATTGTTTAGTAAAGACGGACGTGAAGCTTTAGGGTACAGATTTGTTTTGTTTACATGCCTGAATATTCTCAGTTTAAGGCCTAGGCTACAAGGCTTTGTTATGATTGGTGGTATGAATATAATTTTGTTATGTCAGAAAAGGTACAATGTGGGAAGTTGTCGAGAAGGTCCATTTTTGAGACCCATGAAAGGGCGACGGGAGATTACATGTTTTGGTCATCAGGTCCCCCCTTCAAAATTGACAGGACTTTTAAAAAGAGGTCCAGAATTCTAGCTGGCGGAGTTGGGAGTGCCTTTAGCCTGTCACAGCGCATTAATAACACAACTAACCAAACATTCATCCATGTCATTTTAGTTGTTGCAATTTTCTCATTTTATAATGATTTAATATTAGATTTCTTACAGGTATGCGGAAGTGATTTTAATTTTCTGTTAGGGATCAACAGCTAGTTTTATCAAGAGTGGACGTTTTAATTGTCCTGAATAGATGTCTTGTGTTCATGTTGATGTGTAGAGAAAATAGGTCCATACTGTATCATCAATGAATATTGTACTAAATAATGTTTGAGGAAATCCACTTCGAAAAAATGTACATTATTATAGGCAGCAAATGTGGGTATGAGTTTAAGAATATGTGTATAGTGAAAGGTGTATCTCCTGATAACGCTGTAGAGGGCAGCATGAAATTCACAAGAAGCAGATACATAATGATTTCTCACACTAACGTAAGTCTCTCACAGTGTATTCTCAACTTGCAATCCTTTTGAAAACTGGTTGATCGATGTAGACCATTCCATGAGACCAAATTTAGTATAATCAATGTTTGTACTGAAAATCGCACAATTGTTTGTATCTTCCCTCCTGTCCCCTGATGCAAATATTCATCTGCAGGTTCTCAAGGGAAAGCTCATGTGAATTGTATTTCAAACAATGTGATTTTGACGATTTTAAGGCACTGGCGCAGAAACTTTCCATAATAAATAAAAGCAGTCTGTGCTGAGTGTTGAACGGCTGCAGATGGTGCTTGTCTAACGGGGCATTGTCTTTGCATGTATAACACAAGATATAAATATTTCCTGTAACTGGCATATGGTACTGTGGGTTTGGAGCGGAGTAGATGGGACAGGATACTGGTGATACTACTGAATCAAAGATTATCTGTCTCAGATTTGCAGCCTTCAGTGGTCATTGTTCACATTTTGAATTACTTTTATTTTTTTTGCTGTAGAAATGAAAACTGGGGATGTTGTAGAACTGTTGGATGCTCCTTCCAGCTCATTCACATTTCTATTATTCAAAGGAGTAATTATAGTGAAGTCGATGCTTGCTCATGAACAAAATAAAGGATGAGATGGGAATAAAGTTGGAGTGTTGGCATTCCGATTATTTCGCTTGATAATTATATATGATACAGTTTCTGTCTATGCCCACCTTTACATTAGCACAAACATGTTTTATCAATTAATATATTTGAATATTATATTTACTATAATATAAATGTGTACATATGTATTTTTATATATTATATACATATTTATATACACTGGTCATTCCTGGGATTCGGCAACATTTCAGTCCCTTTTTAAAGTGTTAAAAGCTTTTCACAATACTTTGGTATGGCCATTATAATGAATAAAAACGATTATTGCATTTAAATAATTTTTAGCATAAAATATCTCATTTCTATCTTACACCAAGCATTTTATCATGTCCCTGAGGCACTTCACTGAGTTTGTACTTAGAAAATTATTAACAAAATGTGCACGGTGTCTAAATTTTTTGGCAATAATGTAAGCATTTATTTGTGTTCCTTTCTTGTGAGATATATTTTAGAAAAAACACTTTAAGGTTATGTTCCTCAGTCTGAGCTCAACACACTAACCATTCAATGCTCGTAATAAATTAGACTCCACCCATATGTGACACCATTTACCAGAAATGACATCATTCGGGTCTATTTAATAGTGGTGCAGAAAATGGTAAGTAGTATCATACTTTTTATTCTTATTTTTGAGGTGTATTATAGTCAGGGATGGTACGGTCAAGCTTAACAACTCAACCCTGTTACATAAAATTAAGATGGAAAATTATTATTTTTTGACATTTTATTTTAATCCATAAGTATATACAATGTGCTTATTTTATTGCTGCAATATATGGACTACTCTCCTACGCTACATGAGGGGCAGTGGCCATTTTGAGCAACAACAAAAAAATACAACCCCATCACGCTCAACCCTGTCACAAATATGTATATTTCTAATTGTTTTGGGGTTGTAAACTTGTGACAGGGTTGAGTTATTTACTAAAATTATTATTAATTTTTATTAAAAAATATATAAAATAGTCATTGTTTCAGTAAATATATACTTACCAAAATAATGACAACTCATATTTTTGTTATAAATAGAATATTTAATATATGTCCACTTAAATTTTGACAAGCATCCTACATCAGAAATTGCATCCACATTAGCAGCAGAAAGACAATGTTGGGAATGCAGATATGTTGACCCAGAAGGAAGAGGACAATATGAGAAAGAAACAAAAACGGAAAATTAAAATTGAAGGCAATGTATTACTTCAAATGTGTTACAGTCTTCAACCCCGTCACACTTTGTCACATTAATATTTTTGGGGAAAAAAGGGAAGACAATTAAAAATGAAAGCATTTCTTGCTGATTACCATCTGACGTTAAAGGACTAAAACAATAAAAATGTGGTTTTAGTTAAACATCTAAATTAAAAAGATTTTTTTTTTACAAAAATAAAACAGACTATAGACACACAATTTGTCTATTTTTAACTTCAGTCCTATAAAAATGTGAAAATTGTGATAAATGTTACATTTGTTATCATTAAATCGTTATGAGGGACACATGAGCAGTAGGTAGATGTTTGTTTTATAACAGGTTCTGTGTAAAATCCTTTTTAAACTAATCCCATTTTGTCTGTTACGGGGTTGAGAATAAAAGGTGTCTAAATCTGAAAAAATAAATAAAAGCTCTTTAATGCCTGAGGTGGGAAAATATGATTTTTTTGGGAGGTTTGATATGTGGCTTATGATGTGGGGTATTTAGATCCATATGTAGTTGAAAACAAATTTCCAAGTTGAAATGTTACCGAATCCCAGGAATAACCCACACACACATTTAATGTATTTAAATGTGTATATGTAATAAGTAATATATGTATCAATTAAAATAATCAATATTTATAATATATAATTTAAATTAAAATAATCATTCACCTTGATCTTTTCTCATGTATTTCATCTTTCATGAGGCCTCTATGATGAAGGTGAATTACCATAGACAATGTTACCGAATCCCAGGAATAACCCACACACACATTTAATGTATTTAAATGTGTATATGTAATAAGTAATATATGTATCAATTAAAATAATCAATATTTATAATATATAATTTAAATTAAAATAATCATTCACCTTGATCTTTTCTCATGTATTTCATCTTTCATGAGGCCTCTTTGATGAAGGTGAATTACCATAGACTGTATGTGAAATACAGACCACAGTAATGTTGCCAGGACTAGAGTGCCACCTAGTGCTTGAAAACTGAAAAATATTCATATCTAATTCATATAAGCAAAACGTCTCAGTGGTTCAGAGAAGATACAGAAAGAAGCCTGCTAATGTCATAATGAAATGATTAGACTGAGAGTCTGTTTGTTATTTTTATGTTAACCTGGTAGTGTGGAATTTCTTATAAGGTTTATAAATAATTATATTGATAATGATTTCCCAAAGATCACAATCCAGTTTGTAATGGAATTTGCAGAGATTAAACATGTTTTTGACCTCTTTTTCAACCAAATACAATGTATTTGCATTACAATGCAATGCAAAAAAAAAAAATTTGCAGAGATTAAACATGTTTTTGACCTCTTTTTCAACCAAATACAATGTGCAATGCAATGCAAAAAAATAAAAGTTATTGTAACTAGAGAAAGAGAAAGGTTATTGTAAATAGAGAAAAGAGAAAACACTGGCAACGTTTCAGATGTTGATCATCAAATATATTCAAATACAAAACATTTACAAATATCACACTGGTTAAAAAAAGTAATGACAAACAAAATTAAAATGCATAGTAATCACAGTCTATTTTACTATCAAATACTAGTACCAAAGGCTTATTGGCGAACAGCTTAATGATAAGATTAATAAATAACATTATAACCAAAGGGTTAAAAATGAATCAAGACCTTTTTGAATAAAGACAATCTTACCTCACTGTATTCAGAAAAATTGTTAAGAACTATTCTAAAATGATGTGTAAATATTTGAGACATTTCACTGAAAATGTAAACACTTTTTTTTCACTGTACCCAAATCAAACATAAAATGTATAGGAATAGGATGTATACAATACAAATAACTGTCGGATGAATCCCAATGTATTTACTTTAGGTTGAGTGACCACATGATGTCATCTGACAATTCTGTTCCTAAGTGTACAAATTGCAACCATTGTTTAAAAAATTACTGTAAATACTGTAAAATGCACAGACAGCATTTAAGCCACACTCACAATAAATGTCAATCCTAGTAAGCCTTTATGTCGGGGTCTTCCCAACTCCAGAACTGGCCAATGCCATTATCTTATCTTCAGATCCTGGAAAGTTAAGATGCATTTGATTATTAAAGAGATATTTAGTAAGCAAAGTATGCTTCATTAGTAATAATTAGCTGCTTCTCGTCTTACCCAGGCTCGCAGTCACCTTCTCAAAGTGGCTCAGAGTGGCACTAGCATTTGCAGCAAGAAACGCTTCATCCTCTGTTGTCAGCTGTGCATTCAAACAAGTTACAGATATCAGAAACAGTTTAACATGTGAGTCTTGAAATAGATGTGAGAGTATTTGTGTCAATAATATCCTTCTCACCTTCTCGCCAAGTTTTCTCAGAGCCGTGAGGATCTCCACTTTCTGCTGAGTGTACACATCTCGAGGGAGCTTTCCAACCATCACATCACGGTCCATCTGAATTCACACAGTATCATAAGAACCGCACAAACACATTGCATTACACCAAATACACAAAATAATGTTCTTTTTAGCAACATCATATGACCCCTTTAAGTCTTTGCATATATATTTGAAAATGTTAATATTTAAAAAAAAATTATATTCACCTCAGCCAGTCTTGTCCTCAATTGCCCTGGCTGCTTTTTTGCAAACAGCCGAATGACTTCAGGTGTCTTGAATGCTTGACTGATGGCAGCTTGGATTGCCTGATAAATATGTGCAGTCATAAATGATCTCTCAGCATACAAAATTATTTATACTAGTAGACGTCAGTCTAGATGTCTTTGTACAGTAATTTAAAAAAATCATCTATATATATATATATATATATATATGAACTTCCAATACAATAAAATGTAAATTCTTACCAGTTGCATTCCCCCCAGTTCATCAACTAGTGTCATATTCCCAGATATCAACTTTTTCAAAGACTCATTGAACTCGCTCAACTGTTCTAGTGTCTCTTTTTTGGTTTCTTCATATTCCTCCTCTTCAAGCTCTTCTCTGCAATAGAAAAATAATTAAATTTTTGTATTTTTCTGTGCATGTAACTGAATGTGCTGTAGAGAACTGATGGGATGCCATTACCTGCACTCCTCTAAATCCTGAAGCTGTTGCATTAACCGGTCCAGCTGTTCTTCCATGTTTTGTCTGAGTTTGCTTGTTTCTGATGCCCCTCGAGAAGCCATTGTTGTCTTTTTAAATAATTAACAAGCATAATCACATTTTAGCACCATATATTCATACGGAACATTATTACTACATATGGGAATGCCACAGCTGTTATAATCTGATATACAAGTTATAATACAAGTATAATACAAGTTATATACAAGTTACTGATATACACATTTCTGAACTGATCAGAATTAGTATAGTGTTGGCTGTATCAAGGTAAATATTGTTACAGGTCTGGTATAACATCCATGAAATACATGAAATAAAGCGCATTCTTTTGTCACCTTCTGCTTTATTCTCTCTCACTGCATAGTTAGCTTAGCTTGCACTAAAATATATATATAAACAAACAAATGTACGAACTGTAACAGGATCCTAAACGGCATGGTTTTACGTGAATCAAGTAGTAATTCTCACCCGTACTTTTTTCTCCAAAGAAGTCCTACTGATGAAGACAAAATTATAACGAGACTTAAGTTCCCAAGTCCAGTTGCTAAGGTGTGGTTTGCTAGCACTATTTATCTTCAACAGAAAGCCAATGGCTTTTCTGCATAAACTCTGCGCAGAGTTGATTATCATGAACACACTACGAAGACGTTGGAATGATCACACGCGCATTGATAATTTGTTCCACGGTACTATTACAGCTAGTACTACTAGGGTAAAATACGAATATTTTTAAGAACTTCGCATTTGTCGGTCTTGCTGTTTGTTTACTATAGAGCAATATTTCGCTGCATCTGTTGGCTAAATAAAGTCGGTGAAGTTTTACTGAAGCACAACCACTGCAATTAGATAAATAGGAAGCACTAGACAAGTTTGTTGAATTGCTAAGTATCGTTTAGTCCTGCTTTGATTACATATTATTGCGCATATTTGTGGAATGGCGTTTTATTGAATAGAATATCATTCCTAAACCCATTTGTGTCATTAAGAATAGTTAATTATTAGATAACATACACTGTTAGCTCATGAACTACAGTAGTAATGCATCTTATACCTACACTTTGGAGGCAGGAAACGAGATTTAATTGTGATTTCCATTTAGGTAAAATTTATATTTAATTACAATAATAATAATATATCCAGAAACAAACCTTTATTATTATTATTACTTTGTATATGTATGTTATAAATAAAATATGTTGTCTATATATTTCTATCTAGATTACTTTTTTTTTTCAGCAGACAGCATTTTTCATATAACCAATGACATCACAAGAGAAAACCAAAGTGGTGCTGCTGGCATGCGGGTCGTTCAACCCCATCACAAACATGCACCTGCGTATGTTCGAACTGGCTCGGGATCACCTTGAAGACACTGGTAAGTTTTTTTTTTTTTTTAAGTTTTAAAGGGATAGTTCACCCAAAAATGAAAATGTTGTCATCATTTATTCACCCTCAAGTTGTTCTAAACCTGTATTCTTTTTTTTCTTTCTTCTACTGAACACAAAAGAAGAATGGAGAATTTTGAAGAATTTTGGTAACCAAACTGTTGACTTTCATAGTATTGAAAAAATTCTATTGATGTCATGTTTGATTACAAGCATTCTTCACAATATCTTATTTTGTGTACAACAGAAGAAAGCAACTCATAAAAGTTTGGAACAACATTAGGATGAGTAAATGATGACGAAATTTTATTTTTTGGGTAAACTATCCCTTTAATGTGAATCTATATTATTATAAAAGTCCTCTATTTTGTTATCACTCATCAAACATGCATATTTAACATACATAACTTTTTTTGTTGACTTAGGAAGATACATAGTGGTGAAAGGCATAATCTCTCCAGTTGGAGATAGCTATAAAAAGAAAGGTCTGATTGAAGCCTGCCATTGGTTAGAGATGGCTAGCCACGGAGAACTCTGATTGGATCACAGTGGATGACTGGGAGAGTCAGCAGCTGGAGTGGGTGGAGACAGCCAAAGTAGTTCGGTGGGAACGTCTTAAGATCATGTGATTTAAAGGGGTCATATGATGCTTTTTTAAAGATCATTATTTTGTGTATTTGGTGTAACAGAATATGTTGACATGCTTTAATGTTCAAAAAACACATAATTTTTCAAATACTGTACATTATTGTAGGTCCTATATGCCCCGCCTCTCTCAAACGCTTCTTTTTCTACAAAGCCCCCTCCTTTGACAAGCGCAGTCCGCTCTGATTGGCCAGCTGACCCAGTGCACTGTGATTGGCCGAACACCGCAAGCACTCAGTCGGAAATGTAACGCCCCTTACCATAATCAC
>NW_015655609.1:42959-58232 GCF_001515625.1 Sinocyclocheilus rhinocerous | reverse complement strand
AGCCGTTTTAGGGGGGCGTGGCAGAGTCTTAACTTTGATAAAGAATATCTCTTTGGTTTTGAGACTTTAGTCTTTGCAACTTCAGGGATCTTATCTATGCACAATCAGCTTGTAACACTCCAAAGAGAAAGGAAAACTTGAAATCGCATCATATGACCCCTCTAAGAGACTTCATTTTGGGTGAAGTGAAAGATAAATCTGATACACCTATTCTGTTTTGCACCTTGTAGTGTTTTCTTTTTTTGCATGAGTTCCATGTCACATCTGATCTTGTGTGCATGGTAGGACGTCATATGTGCTACTATGTCAAAATTATCAAAGTTTTATGCAAAATTTACATTAAATCAGATCATTCTGATCTTTACTAGGCACCATCATGCAGAACTTATTTCCAGCGAGAACAACAATGATGAGGACCCAGTGAGGTGTGGGAAGAGGAGAAAGCTGGAACAAAATAAAAACATTTGTCAGAGCTCTTCTTATATTAACACAAAAGCAAGTATGTGGTAAAATAATAAAAAAGGTCAAATAATCCACAGCAGTCCTTAGGATAAATTATAATAGGAACTATTGCTCAGGGCACTTAAAAGGGTGTTTACCTTAGAATGCCACTCTGTCACAATACTTGAAAGCAGGCAATAAAATGAACGGCTGATGTGCTCTCCAGACAGTAGAGAAACAATGTACAGCGAGTTATATTTATGAGTGGTTACACAGTTCAGCACAATCTGCATCTCTCAGCACTGTCTGACAGCATTCCTCTGCTAGTGGAACACTTTGAAGCAAATGTAAAGGTGTAAGAAGTGAAAATTGAAACTACTAATGAAGAGAAACAGGTGAAATACTTTTTGAGAACAGACCAGTGTTTTTCTACTGAATTTTGGTTTTGCAGTGGGCACCGATTTTTACAGCAATATAATAAAATGAAACACTAATTTAATTTTTATTTATTATTAATACATTTTATAACAAAATTTAAAAGAGTTGTAAAAAATATTCTTTATTAAAAAAATAATATATAAAATATTAAATACAAATATTACATAAATATAAAAATAAAATATAATATGAAGACTGTAAAAATATACAATGTAAATTCATTATGAAAACACTACCTGTCAGAAGTTTGGGGTCTGTAAGATTGTTTAATGTTTTTGAAAAGAAGTCTCTTATGCTCACCAATGCTACATGTATTTGATAAAAACTACAGTAAAAACAGTAATACAGTAAAATTGCATTACAATTTAAAACATATTTTTTTCTAATTGTATATAATTTAAAAAGCAATGTATCCAGGCTTCAGTGTTGCATGATCCTTCAGAAATCATTCT
Organism: Sinocyclocheilus rhinocerous; assembly: GCF_001515625.1. Lineage (NCBI taxonomy): Eukaryota > Metazoa > Chordata > Actinopteri > Cypriniformes > Cyprinidae > Sinocyclocheilus > Sinocyclocheilus rhinocerous. Next base: position 56,901 of record NW_015655609.1, on the reverse strand, counting down.
AATTGCTGATGCTGATTTGATGTGCAAAAAACATTTCTTATTATCAGTGTTGAAAACAGTTGTACTGCTTAATATTTTGTGGAAAACATTTTTTCAGGATTCTTTGATGAATATAAAGTTCAAAAGAACAGCATTTATTTGAAAACAAAAACTTGTATAGTGTATTCATGCTGAATAAGTATTCATTTCTTTCTTTTAAAAAACAAAACAAAACAAAATCTTAGTGACCCCAAACTTTTGAACGGTAGAAATAAAGAGATTGATACATTCAGAAAATGTGTTTTATTGTAGTTTACTGCCAAACATAGAAAGTCACTTTTAGAAGAGACATTTTGATAAATTATTTTTGAATATTAAGCTTACTGTTTACCTCAAGAGTATAGCCTACAAAAAGTTATTTTAATATTTAGAGCAATAAACGCTCTAAATCGCTCAAAAATGCTTTGGGTGCTAATAAATGGAAAACCTGTTTAGAATTGTCCTTTTATCTTTTTCATTATAATATCTCTATATTATAATGAAATATGTTTGCATAACAAAAGTTAAGGGTCACTGAGAAGGTTGCTCTAGAATTCAAGCTATGATATGCCACATTTACTCAGTGACATTTATTTGACAATGAGCATTTAAACATCAGATATTTTTTATCTGTGTGTTTTCAGTGCTGATATTTTTGCTGACAGCAATTTGACAGTGAAGCTCTTACAAGCTTTTTCGTCGTTACAGAACATGATCATGATCTGAAGACCTGTTAGATCAGTGCTCATTTCTGAAGCTCTTTGTTTTACCACACACAGACTAAATAAAAGTGGGAATTCCCAGGAATAAAACCTCGTCTCTGCCGTGCATATAGTGAAGTAGTTTGTTTTCCGCGGAAGTCATATCCGACGTCATCTGTGACCTGGAAAGATTTATAAATAGTAACAAGAAAAATACTTTACGTGAGTTTCCCTGACTCACAAAACTCATATGACTGAAAGATTTTTTTTTTAATCATTCATTGACGAAATGAATGGGTCTTTCACAGATTGTGTCTCTCACCATGATTGATTGTATTTGCATATAATAAAAACATCTTAGCAAGTGTATTATTCACTTCCAAGTCACATTTGACACCTTGTAGTTTTCTTTATTGTGATCAAATTTGTTTAATCAGTCATGGGATTTATAAAAGAGTTCTTAAGCTTAAAGAGATTATGCACTATACATTTTAAGTAGCCTACACTCTTAAAAATAAAGGTGCTTCACGATGCCATAGAAGAACCTTTTTGTCTAAATGGTTCCATAAAGAACCTTTAACATCTGAAGAACCTTTCTGTTTCACAAAAGGTTCTTGAAAAAGGGTTCTTCAGATTACAAAAAGGTAAGAAAGAGATGGTTCTTTAAAGAACCTTTGACTGAATGGTTCTTTGTGGAACCAAAAATGGTTCTTCTATGGCATCAAAGCACTAATGACTTGTTTAAGACTTGAATCTTAAAGCTGAGGACTTGCAACTCGACTTGGACTTGCCTGTCTTGACTCGGGACTTGTCTGTCTTGACTCGGGACTTGACTCGAGACTTGAATGCAAAGACTCGAGACTTACTTGTGACTCACAAAACAATGACTTGGTCCCACCTCTGGTTTTTACTATTATGCTACTTTGCCCATCACCCATTATAGATCAATACATAACATAATGTATTAAGGTGCAAAATGCATTTACTTACACATATTATAAAATCGAGATATTTCATGATATAGTTAACACGTTTGGGAATATTTCGAATAAAAAGGAAAAAATAAATAAAACATAAGCCTATATCAGTTATACAGTGCTATTGTGGCTGCTGTGTGTCACATGACGCCCCTGACACTACAATACAAAATGATTTGTCAGATAAATGAAACATGATGAAACGTTAATTTGAGTTTAAATTGTTATAGCTTACTTCTAGAGATTGCAGGGATACATGACATATGACTGATCACTGAATGAATAATACTGAAAGTAGGTTAAGATGAATTTTAAAAGTGTGCCCCCTAAAAGCACAAGTGGCTCCTGCCTGAAGAAAGTAGTTCTTAAGCCATTTTACCTCATGTAGAGTCAGATGAACTTGTCTACACTGATTCTTTGATGGCTGACTCAAAGGTTGGACTCCAGAATCTTTCCTTGCAGAGGGAACAAAACACAATATGAAGCATGAGCGTGTGTTTGATTGAATTTGGTGTAACAGCTGCAGACTTATGATTTAGTTCACTTTTAGTTCACACAGGAGATTATTGAGGACACTGAGCTGATGTTTAGTGGAGTTATGGGATGCTCACCTCCTTCTTCTACGCTTACTGTTATCTCATCTGTTGTGTCTTCACTGATGACCTGACATAGGTAAACTTGTCTGTGAAGGAAGAAAAAAACACATGGACTTGTGTACATGATCTACACTCTTAAAAATAAAGGTGCTTCACAATGCCATAAAAGAACCTTTTTTTTGTCTAAATGGTTCCATAAAGAACCTTTAATATCTGAAGAACCTTTCTGTTTCACAAAAGGTTCTTGAAAAAGGGTTCTTCAGATTACAAAAAGGTAAGAAAGAGATGGTTCTTTAAAGAACCTTTGACTGAATGGTTCTTTGTGGAACCAAAAATGGTTCTTCTATGGCATCGCTGTGAAGAACCTTTTGAAGCACCTTTATTTTTAAGAGTGTAGATTTATTGTATCCACACAGTGTCACTTAATTTAGTTTTAGTTTACACATATTTATCCTCACATGCTCAGAAATAGCAAGTTTCGGTCTCTATATTTATAATCTTTTAAGAAATTCACAGTAACTTCACGTGCGCAATTGTTTTGTTTTGTGGCGCTCATGTGATGATGATGATGTCTTGTGTGGGATCATTTGACAGCAATGGAATTTTTTTTCTTGCTGCTGCAAAGATACCTTTGATCAAATTACAAGGAAGACCAGAAAAATTGAAGGCATGCAAACAAAGTTAATGAGAGAAAAGTTGACTGTGACGACATTAAGTATACTTTGTAATAGATATATCGCATATTTTAATCATATATCAAGCGTTGCATTTTCTATGACTAATTTAGCGTCTGAACAGGTAGTATTGTGTTAACGGGTGTGTTTTGGCAAACTATTTACACATAAACACCTGTCAGACACGTTTTACTTTACGTAAGGCATGACCTTTGAAGAGTTGACGACGTGCAAATTAGAATACGTAGAATACGAGGGACCGCCCACTCAGCTCACAACACATATAAGTGCTGGGAATCCTTCTGTCTGTCACACTCACACCTTGCACCTGGTTTTCTACTGGAATAATTTGCAGACGGTTAACAAAATGCCTGTAAGCCTCTGTGGTTCATGGGACATGGTGAGCAATGTCAACTTTGAGGGATACATGACTGCTTTAGGTAAGCATTCTTTTTCTAGTTGAAATAGATCATTGTTCTTAACTCTGTTGCTAAAATTGACATATAGCTTATAGTTATTTTTTTCTTATTGCATGTTTATTATATTATATTATATTATAGTGTGTAAACCATTCCATTTGTTTTTAATGTATGTCAGGAGTAATAGGTCCTAAACTTTATCTTCTCACAGGGATAAGTCTGTACACCCGCAAGATCGCCTTGAAGCTAAAACATCGTAAAGTGATCGAGCAGGTGGGGGATCGATATGTCGTCAAGACTCTCAGCACCATCAGAAACTACACTTTCTCCTTCAGAGCCAATGAGGAGTTTCAAGAGTTCACAAAGGGACTGGATGACAGACACTGCAAGGTATTACAAAGTTTTATCATTATATTGCAACACATAATTTACTGTTATTACTATAGTAAGTACATGTAACGTGTGACAAGAACACGGTAAAATGAAATGTTACTTTATTGATTATTTTATTTCCATGACATTTAATAGAACATTTCATAGAAGAAAAAACTGACAGTCTTACGGCACAAGAACACTGACAGCCCTTTAGGCTGTTTGAATGCAAATATTTTCTGAAAAGACAAAATGGAGATTGCACCTAATGCACTGTTTTAAATTAAACATAAATCGATTTCTCTAGTCTCTGGTGGCATGGGAGGGGAACAAGTTGGTGTGCATTCAAAAAGGTGAGAAGAAGAACAGAGGTTGGGCACACTGGATCGAGGACGACAAACTCCATTTGGTAAGTGTGAAATTAAGCATCTTACACTATAAAAATCGGTAATACATGTTAATGAGCTGATTTCATTAATCACCTCACTAATAATCATACCTCTCAACCCTTTATAGGAGTTGCACTGTGAAGATCAAGTCTGCAAACAAGTTTTCAAACGGGTTGTTTGAGGCCCTGCTGTGACGTTTACTACAAGAAAAGGTGTACTGATGTAAACAAAGCTGTTTACACTTTAAACTCACTTCAGAGTCAAAGGAATATGAGGCAAGAGGAAGAACCATGAGCGTCAACTTGTGCCTCAAAACCTGACTAATCAACTACATTCAGCGAGAGGCTTGCAGACTGAGCCAGAGTGTCTAGGAGCGTGATTTATAGTGCCACTAGAGGGCGCCATAAGACCATGAACAAACAGAACTCGGGTCAGCAGCAGCTTACCCACTGGTAACACTGTATGTTGTCCGTAGTTGTGCCAACTTTGCCTAATCATGTTTACATGTAATACAAGAACCACATTCACAGACATTTAGCAATGTGTAATGTGCTTCTGTATTTCTGCACCCCAGAATCATTATTTCACCAGAATATGACTAATTAAGGACCATGCCTCTTTTTGAATACTTAAAAAAACATTTTGTAACTGGTTTATTTAGTTTTATTTTTTTGCTGATTTTTATAATCTTGTTAAGATTTAAACATTTTTGTTTATGTATGTGACACCTAAATATACACACCCTTATTGTGCAATAAAATTTGAAACAAGTTATAATATACTTTGTGTGTTTATTTGCTAATACTGGGTTGCAATGTCTTTTTTTATAAGGATTTACAATCAACAAATCATTATCATCATCTCTCTTTTTAAAACCACAACAACAAATACAAACAATCATTTAGCCAATTTACAAAACAAATTATTAATAATTGAAGTTTGAATCAGAAAAGTAACATTGATTACCTCTTGGCTAAGTGGTAGTTGGTCAAACTAGTTCTTAACATAGTGACTATGTTTATGCAACTGGCCCTTGGTTCTGAAGAAAACAAGTCTCTTGAGGTCGCCTCAGCAGTGAAATCAGTTTCCTGAACTGCCGCAGCCTGGAATGTGCCGATCTCGCGTCACGTGACTCCAGATCCAAAATGGCCGCGTCGGTGTTTTGACGAATAATACTTTTGTGTTTGTTTCATTCTTAAAAGATACCGAATATAACCCTTCCATATCGGAAAAAATCAGCCACGCGCGTTTGATGTTTTAATATAAAGATTTAAATTAGACAATCACAGCTCATTGATATTTGTTTTATGGTTCAGACTATGCACTTTTGGTGTTTATAAGGAAGCTAGCTGACTGGCTAGCAACATAATTAAGCTGAAAATTAAAAGAAAGGCAATGGAGCAGCTCAGTCCTGAAGAGGTAAGGCGATTTCCACACAGTGTAATGTATTTCCAGTCGGAACGGCTTCTCTGATAGCATGACTGTTATGTTTTTGGGTTTTATTAAATGCTTATTGGCTTGTCATTGTCACCTTCTTTTTCACTCGCAGTAATGATGGGATAAGCTAAGAGGACACCGGCTAACCAACAACTCAGTATATCCAGATTAAATTTATTTCGCATAGAAATAAATGAGGCTAGGTTCTGAATCTCATTTTGAGCCACTTAAGTGCCGATATAGAAGCGAAATTAAATGAGAATATGGAGGTTATTTCCAGTCAGCTCGTTAGCAAGTGATACGTTTGACAAACTGGATCTGCCACAAGCCTCGATCATCTGCTTTTTTCTTATTATTATTTTCACAATTAAAATAACAGCCTTATCGTTTACAGTCGCTGGGGAGCGTGTAACCAGTTGACAAGTTAAAATTTCTTTTGTGAATCTTTTCTTCACTGGGAATCCAAAATGGCTGAAAGACTGTCGTGTGAAGAGATAAAATCATTTTGGACCAATTTAACTTCCAGTCGTGATAAAATGTGCAATTATCAAGGTTAACTTTGCCAAGGGTATGCATTTGATTAAATGGCACCTGGTTTAGAAACTGAAATCATGCGCAACAAGCTTTTGTCAGGCGTCAGGTCAGTATATTTATCATGTGGTCAGCTGTTGAAGCTTAAAACCGTTGGTAACTCGACAAAAACGTAGTATTTTATGGTAATATTTATTGTAAGTGCATTTTATCCCATAAAGCTCTTGGTTTCGGGTTTTGGATATCGTTATTTGGCACTGGTTGTTGTTGCTGTATGACACTGGTGTGTATTTACAGACAGGGCTTTGTGTTTAGTTGTTCTGCTGTAAAATAAAACCAAACTTTGCTCTGACCTGGAAAAACAGTTTAAACCAGCCTATGCAGGTTTGCTGGTCTCACAGTCTGGTCTTTTCTGAGCTGGTCAGGCTGGGAGACCAGCTAAGACCAGCAAGCCATCTTAAGCTGGTTCAAGCTTCTTTTTTCATCAGCTGCCTTATATTAATTTAAAATAATAGACAATTTATTTATTAAAAATAGGTCGTAAAGTTATTAAATAGATAAATAAAACCATTTTGAGTTTTAATTCATGGATGTCAGTCATTTATCTTAGATCTTAATGTCAGCCAGAGCTAATATACATTTTCAAAATAAGCTGCTATATTGATTTATAATGCATTTATTCTGTGTTGCTACCATTATTCAATGTGAATCTGAAATAATATACAATTAAATGTGAGCTGCAAAAGCAGTATATCTGTGAACTGAGATCATCCTTTGCTGATTCAGACTGGGTTTGGCCATTTTTTGCACTTTTGATTAGTCAGTCATGCATTTTGCCTTTCCTTGCCATTTCACTGACAGTATTTGCTGTGGAAGCTGAGGCCTTCTCCATCTCAAATGACTCACTCCACTGTATAGAGATGATTTGTCACTGCTGCTGAAAATAATGACCACTTTAGGACTTTAAAAACATACTACTGTTTGTTTGCTTCAAAAGCATATGTGAAATAGTATATAGAAATTCCCTCTTTGCTTTTAAGGGTCTGCCCTTGTAGTTGCCAAATAAGAGCAGTTGAGGTCATCAGACTGTAAACTGTTGCTCATTATTGATTAGTAATTAGATTAAATTGTAATTAATCTGCCTTGTTTAGATCCGTAGAAGGCGACTGGCCCGGTTAGCTGGAGGGCAGACGTCACAGCCCAGCACCCCTTTGACATCTCCACAGAGAGAGACTCCCCCAGGACCCTTGCCAGGGCCCTCCGGGGCCTCATCACAGCCTGTCCCACCAGCTCCATCTCACACTCTGGGCTTAAATGCCCAAAATGTCACCCCTGCCACCTCTCCTATGGGGGCCTCGGGTAAGTGCTTTGCTGACTTTATCATTTAAAACGATTCAGCAAGGATGCATTGAATTGATTAAAAGTGATTGCAAAGACGTTTATTGTTGCAGAACATTTCTATTTCAAATAAATGCTGTTCTTTTGAATTTTGAATATTTTGAAAATATTAAAATAGTACAGTTAATAAAACAATTATTTACAATGTAATAATGCAGCACAATTTTACTGTTTTAAATGTATTTTTGATGATAAAATGGCATTATTGCTGACATAAAAACATTATTTTTGACCCCAAACTTTTGAATGATAATGTAGCCTATATTTGAGAAAATAAAATGTTATAGCCTTGCTTTCAGAACATGGGGTTTTCCCTTATTTTCATTTTTAAGAATGCAAAGCAGATTGTTTGCTTTCAGATACAGCCTTTCTGTTCAGGGGGATTTTCAAGGCATAAAACATGGTTTTTATATTGCACCTGACTGGATCAATAAATTCAGTTTTATGCAGAGTTATCCATTATACCATTCGTTTCAATTAATTTCGATGTTATACATTCATTTCAATGTTATTAATTGTAAATGTTGGGTATTTTATGGACACATTTAGCATTTGAGCTGACGGATGCGAGTTGTATCTGAAGTCCTATTGTAGATTCATTGTAATTGCATTTTACTATGACTGTAATCTTGTCTTAGTATAAAAAAAATGTTGAGGATAAAATGACCAATGTAATAGTATTGAGGGTCTAAGTGGCCTATTTGTAATCCTGTGTGGATTAATCTTTAATGCTCAAGTTCTATAGCTTTAGCTGTTTGTACTACACTAATAATTTAATCAATGGCCTGTTTTAAAGATTTTTTGATCAGTGTTGATATCAAGGTAAGTGATTTTTGTCTCGCAGCATCTTGCTGTGGAGAAATTGCACAATTGTCATGGAGGTAGCACAGCCTTGGCCAGGGTTTAAATAAGGCCACATGGGCAGGCAAGGCTGATGACTCGGTTTTGTTCTTGTGGTGCCGTAGTCCCTTTTTTTGTTAAATGTCAGTGTGCCATGTGGTAAAGTTCCTCTGTAGTTTCTTTTTTACAGTGTAAGAACCTTTGGTCTTTATTGTCTTGTAGATGAGCTGTAAAACGTCTGTAATTTCAGGCTGTATTATGTATTGAGACAGAAAACACCGTGTTCAAATTAAGCTGTATTGGTTGATTTTGGATGATGCCAATTTCTTTCTTATTCTCCAGTGCATTCATTTTTGTTTGTATCACACATTAGATCAAAACAAGTTTTGCTTGTTTTTCCTTTTTGGTTTTTGGCACTGATCTGCTGTTCATTTAAAAAGCATTTCAATTAAAGTCTTTATGATTGCATGCTTAATTACCTTGGAGTCTTGCGAAACCGAAAACTGCATTTATTGAATAAGTGTTTTGAACTGGTGTGTTGTCGTCATTGGAAACAACAATGTCCTGTATCCACTGACGCACATTATTCCATGTCTTTAAACACATAATATCCACAGTTACGTGAAAAAGCTTTTCTAGCACAAGTCTGCTCTTTGTTGTAGCTCCTTTCTGGAACGTACAGCATTGAGATGCAATCAATCATAAGACAGAAACCAGGTCCAGTGCATTCACTCCTCTATTAATATCTTTTAAACATTCTGGTTAGGTTTGTTTTTAACCTCTAACTCAAAGTATTAAATGACTGCAGTTAATTTATCCCTTTTTTTGTTGTTAATAATTTTAGTCTTAGCTGATTTGTTTTGTAAACATTATATTTCTAAAGAAATCTCAAATGCAATTTTGAAAATATTCCTTTGTCTTATTTTGACAGAATTTCCAGCATTATAAATGTATCAAACATTAATAATGTTGTCAATGTAGTAATTTAATATGCAAATATATGTAAAAAAGATGGCCAATTCTAATTAAGATGTAATTATGTTTGTGCCTTTCTTCATTTCTTTAACCATTTCTTTTTCTCACATTAACGCCACAAACTGGTGTCAGTCCATTTACACAGGGCATGTTCTTGCATTGAAATTTAATTGAACGGAAGGCACATTTAAGGTGCGGTCAGATAAGTGAAATTTTAGGGAAAATTCGCAGACCAAAAAAAGGTAATTGTTAATAGTGTAGCAATGTATGAATCACAGCTGAAACAGAAGTCACTTTTAAACCAAGCAGCTTTCTCTTGGTCAACACAGCAAATTCACATGACCAACCCCGAAGGTGATGCAAAGGCTATCTGAGGAAATCTTCTGTCCTCACGTGAAATTCTTGAAAGTGTGAATTCTAGTTGAAGTGAGTGGATTTTGCCCGTGTAAAAGGGTTGCATGAGTTGGTGAAAAAAATCTTAATTGCATTTGTTTTTTTCTGATAAAATTTGTGATTTCGATTTAAAATTTGCTAAAAAAAAACATTCATGTTTGCTGTGCTTGTTTTAGGGCAGCACAATTTGGCCAGAATATTGTGATTATTTATCAGTAAGCCTATGAACTAGTATTATTCTTATTATTATTACTAAATAAAAACATTACAATTCTAAATGAAAACAATAAAGATCCTAACAACACCCCTGTTTAATTTAATTGATATATTGTTTTCAAATTTACATTGAATCACTGTGCTGCACTGGTATGTGCTTCAAGAATTGCTGATGCAGATTTAGTTTTTTTTCTCTGACTCTATGCTTGTTTTCTAGATAAAAGAGTCCTGTTTTTCAGTTTTGAGACAAGTGTTTGTAAACCTTGGAAGATTTTGTGAGATTTAGAGAGCCATTTTCATTGGAGGAAATATAATTTTTTATTGTTCAAAATTAATGTTCTTTAGTTAAACTTTAACTATGCAGTTTGTTTTCCAGCCATGAAAGTTTTTGAAAGATTTTCTTGAGCTTCATTAAGGGTTACACAATTTTTTCCATGACACAATCAGCAGGTTCGTACTCAAACACAGTACTTCCTTTTGTGCTTTCCATTACCGTAGGGGTTGCTTACCGCAGCCAGAGCAGCGAGGGGGTCAGCTCTCTCTCCAGCTCTCCATCTAACAGTCTGGAGACACAGTCCCAATCCCTGTCCCGCTCACAGAGCATGGACATTGACACAGCCTCCTGCGAGAAGAGGTGAGAGACCGCTGTGAACCTTTGTCCTCTCTGAACTCCTAATCAAAGATAGAGCATGATGTAAGAGCTCAAACTGAGATTGTGCTGGAGATGAAGTATTGTATCTCACTTTAAATAGTCTCTTTAAGCTGCAGAATCTCTCTACTGTTAGATTGCAAATGCTTTTGTACTCCAGCCACATAATTCCTAAAGTGCATATAAAGATAAATACATACAGCTGGAAGTTTATATATTAAGATAACCCTCTCTATCTTTAGGCACATCGTTTTTGGATCTTCCATTGTACTTTTATAACATGCAGTACTAAAGTTATATTGTTTGACAATTAAAGAGTTGAACTGCTACTTGAGCTAGATCTCATCTTTGTGGTCTTCAGCATGTCCCAAGTAGATGTGGACTCAGGAATTGAGAATATGGAGGTGGATGACAGTGATCGCAGAGAGAAAAGGAACCTGGCTGAAAAGGTAACCAGATGCACCAATAAAAAGATTTTTTATTTTAATTTTATGGCCGATAACTGATAAGTGACATATTATTGGTATTGGTGTTTTTAATAATGCTCTTGAGTCTTAGATGATAGCAAAGGTAATCTACAAGTGCATGATCATTTTCTCTATTTTTACAATATCCAGTATCGGCTGATACCAATAAACAATGTGTTGGACAGTGTGTGTGTGTGTGTGTGTTGGGGGGGGATCACAAAGTTTGAGAACCACTAATCAAGTATTTGTAAGTGACATGTGCTGGATTAATACCTGCAGGATTCCTCATCCAGTTCTGACGTCTCTGAAGAGCAGGCTTTGCACCTTATCTGTAAGATCTTGCGTGTTTCCTGGAAGGAGCAGGACCGTGATGTCATCTTTCTCCCCTCACTTGCTGCTGAATTCCAGAAGAATCCTAGGGATGGTATGGACTAAAAGCAACAGAGGGTGTAAAAGAGAATTCTGATTTCTCTGTAATTGAATTGCATTGTGCTTTCTTCTTCTAGTTTACTCTGACTTCAGAGACCTGATTGGACAGATTTTAATGGAGGCTCTCATGATGTCCACCCGTTCGCGTGACTGTAACCCATTCGCCAGCTTGACCGCCACATCTCAGCCAATTACCGCTGCCAGATCACCGAACTGTCACCTGACTCTCGTCCCACACTCCAGCCAGAGCGGCAGTCCCATGATGCCCTGCGCTGGTTCATTCGGTGCCAGCTCTCTTTCCAGGCAAGTATGATAGCTGACAACCTCTCCTTTTAAAAGGAATTATGTAGCCACCTACACTGGCGGCCAAAAGTTTGGACTAATTAAGATTTTTAAATGTTTTTGAAAGAAGTCTCTTATGCTCACCAAGGCTGCATTTATTTGAATGTATTTTAAAATATACAGTAAAAACAGAAAAATTGTGCGATAATATTACAATTTAAAATACATTTTTTAAAATATTTTAATATATTGTCAAATGTAATTTGTTCCAGTGATGGCAAAGCTGAATTTTCAGCAAGAAAGCTACTCCAGTCTTCAGTTGATCCTTCAGAAATCATTCTAATATGCAGATTTAGTGCTCAGTTATAATTGGTCTTATTTTTCTCATGAATTGTAGTGTATCAAAATTTCAATAAAAATTTTAAACCGCAAAAACTGTTTTCAACATTGATAAAAATTAGAAATGTTTCTTGAGCACCATATTCTGCATACAAAATTCTGCTAAAAATGAGCTTTGCCATCACAGAACGTAATTACATTTTAAAATAGTTATTTTACAGTTAAATACAGTAACTGTTTTTAAAAATAACTATTTATTTTAAATTGTTGTGATATTTCACAGTATTACTGTTTTTACTGTATTTTTAACAAAACATTCAGCCTTGGTGGGCAGAAGAGACTTCTTTCAAAAACATTTAAAAAATCGTAATAATTCCAAACTTTTGGCCGCCGGTGCACATATCCACCTACACCCCTTTGTCTCACATTCTTGAATTCTCTTTAAATTTCCTCCGTCGTCTGTGTTTCCGCCTTCATTTTCATCAATGTCTTTGTTGTTTTCAGTCTTTACGGTTGTAGCCCAAACCCACTCGCTCTGAGCTCTGCCAGAATGAGTGCTCCATCTGTCCCACTGGCTCCTGCAGCCGCCCTCCTGGGTCCCCCCAGTCCTCCTGTCTCTCGCCCTCCCGCCAGCCTTCCACCTCCCTCTCCATCCGCCCCTCTGCCCATCTCCCAGAGATACAGGCCCTACTCCCTTAGCTCGTCCATCCCCATAAGCCCAAGCCACAGATCTACTCCATCTGGTATGCTTACGCCCCCTACAACTTCAGGTATACCCTCCAGCCCTTCCCCCAGACACCATAGCACCAACTCCTCCATGCCTTTCCCCATCCTCCCCGGCTCCCCCAGCACTATGGCCAGAAGGACTGCGCTAGCTGCCCGGATGCCGTCTAGGTACCTTTCTTACCCTGTTAGATGTGAAGTTGCATCTTTGTAGTCTTTAATTTTTCATTCAGTCTATCTGTCTGCTTCCATTCACACACCGCGGTCACACCAGCCCTTTCTCCCTCCTCTTCTTCGGCCTGTCCGACTTGCCTCAGGACAGCAGTGATGAAGAGCTGGAGGAAGAGGAAGATGAGGATTTTTCAGGGGTTCAGTTTGGGTCCAGGTATCAGTGCCAACGTGTGTTGCATGCTTCAGCGTGCTCCCTGGCCACTAACAACAGCCCGCTGTGCCCAATGTTGGCACCGCAGTGGGCAAAAAGAATGACACCAAATAGTGGAGTTTGATCATGTGATAGATGATCTCATCAGGTTGACAAATTCAGTGTTTCTTCTGTGGACAGAGCTTTGCTGTCAGCTGAAATCGTGTTCATTGCACAAGGATTTGTTAGACCCGTTAGCTCTCAGCAGAAATGTGAGCCAGCAGACCTTGAAACTCCCACACAGGACGTGTGTGCTGGACAACAGTGGTGGTGGAGGACTGATTGTCGGGTGTTCGGATAATGTTAGCAGACTGTGTAACAGAACTAATGAGAGCCAGAAGCCTGCTGTGGAGTGTTGTCTTACCCTAGAGTTCACTAATGCATGCTGTCTCATGACCAAAGACCTGCAGGGGGGAGCGCAAGTATTAGAGCCTGCTTTTGTTGTCCTCTTGTCATGCGTTTTGCCGTCATTTACATGTGGTATTAACATCTGTCTCAGGGGATCGAGTGACAAATGTCCGGTGCTAAATACAGGTGTAAACTGATTCCAACATGTTAAATACCAATCACTCAAATCTCACTAGTAGGTAGTTAGAAATGCATGTTAGCACATCACAATTGTACATATCTACAATCATGTGAAAACCTGGAAATATCTTCTTTCTTTTTTTTTTTTTTTTCTACAGCCAGAAAAAA
>NW_015655609.1:22299-40108 GCF_001515625.1 Sinocyclocheilus rhinocerous | reverse complement strand
GATAAAGTAGAATTAAAATAGAATAGAAAGTGTTAGAGTTAGAGGGTCAAATAAAGGTGGAACAGATGTGTTTTTAGTCGTTTCTTGAAGATGGTTAAGGACTCAGCTGCTCGGATTGATATTTGTATATATTGAATATTGTAATGTAATATTGTTAAATATTGTTACAATTTAAAATAAATGTTTTCTATTTTGAGCACATCACAATTGTACATATCTACAATCATGTGAAAACCTGGAAATATCTTTTTTTTTTTTTTTTTTTTTTTCTACAGCCAGAAAAAAAGTCATGAAAATATAATACAATTTTGAAATTTCTATAGTAAATGTAAAATGCAAAAATTGTCCATTTGGAGACTTTTGTACACACAAACTACCATTGGAAAGTTTGGGGTTAATAAGATGATATATTTTAAAATGTATTTTATTCCTGTGATGGCAAAGCTGAATTACCCCATTACCACCGTCTTTAGTGTCACATGATCCTTCAGAATAAAATAATTAATTTCTTTAAATATTCTTACTGACCTCAAACCTTTGAACAGTAATGTAAAATTGGCGGGAAATGATTTATCAAGGCAACTGATCACTAAACACAGCTTGTGTTGTGGGGCAAAGTTTATTCTAACCATTGCTTGAAATGGAGATAAACCTTCATTTATATCTGATGACATAGCTGTTCTAAAGATAATTATTTTGATAGCTTGGTGGTTAGAGAAAAAGGGAAACATTTATGTATGAAAGACATTTCCTTGGTGGCTAAAGCTATGTGGTTTTGGTTATTTACTCAGTTTAGGTTTTTCCCCAGAAAGTTCATCTACACTCTACAACCTCCTTTATTGAAGGGAGTTTTTATCTCTCATAACTCTCTCTTTCTCTCTCTCTAGCCTGGGTGCATCCGGAGGGGGGATGGCTGGTGACTCAGGTAGTGACCGCTTTACCATAGAGTCCTGTAAAGAGACGGAGATGCTCAACTACCTCATCGAGCGTTTTGACTGTGTGGGAATGGAAGAGAGGAAGGCCCCAAAGGTAGCTGCTGATAAACATTATGGACACGTTTCCACAGTATTAATTCGGAACTCAGGCAATATAATTATGTTCCAGTATGACAAGCCATGCAAGAAAATAACTCATTACTTTAGCGGTTCATCAGATTTGTCAGTAGGTCAGAACAGAGGTGGTGTTGAGCAGGTGAAAGTGAAAGACAAAACATGTCTTGTCAAGCCAAGGGTAATTCCATCTTTGGCATGAGTTTTCATGTTGTGCTCATTTATCACCCTGTTTACACTAGACATGAGCGTCAAAAGTAATTTGCTCCTTTTATAATCAATTAAGCTACCAGAAGCGTTTGCTGCAGCATGTTGCTTCACGAAGTGCCTGTTTCAGTTTCACACTGTTTCAACACTATTATCCGTCTGTCCGAAATAGATAAGTTACTTAAAATAATTAAGTAAAAATGAAGTAAACTAACTTAAAATTTATTTAAATTTTTTTTATTCTTTTAAATTTTTATTTTATTTTATTGTTTTATTTTGCAATGCATTTAAATAAGGCTGTATGTCAAAGCCAAATTGTGTGGTGTTTCTGTTGTGTTGTTCTTTGCTGTTATGTAAAAATATAAACAATATAATTATAATGACAGAAAAAAAAAAATTTCTCATTATTCAGCCGTTTTACTTTTAGTTGTTGACCTTGAGCTTCAAGTTCAGGGTGTTTGGTCTATGTTCAGACACAACATTCATATGCTTTTCTTTTTCAGATGTGCAGCCAGCCAGCTGTCAGTCAGCTGCTTAGCAACATTCGTTCCCAGTGCATTTCCCATGCTGCACTAGTGCTTCAAGGTACCCTCACACAGCCCAGGTCAGTTACAGCAACCTTTCTCAACGCATTCTAAAGGTTTTTTGAAGGCGTTTTCACATTAGAGCTCTGACCTTTGGAATTCAGTTTGTTGCTGTCCAAACTCAAGTGCTCACCTTTTTTCAAAAAA
Organism: Sinocyclocheilus rhinocerous; assembly: GCF_001515625.1. Lineage (NCBI taxonomy): Eukaryota > Metazoa > Chordata > Actinopteri > Cypriniformes > Cyprinidae > Sinocyclocheilus > Sinocyclocheilus rhinocerous. The sequence continues at coordinate 38,121 of NW_015655609.1, read as the reverse complement.
TGTGTCATGGGCTTCATTACATTTTGCAATCCTACACCGTTTGTGCAAGTGAACCGTGTTAATGTCTCTTAAAGTGTAAAGCTTTTCTAATAGCTGCCAGTCTATGCAGAAATTGGCTTCAGGAAGCAGCTTCATTCTGTATGTGTTAAGCTTTCTCCTCCACATTCGTTGCTTGGCTACAGCATTATACATCAACTGCTGCTAGTACTCGTGTTGACGATGCAGACAAAGACTGTGAAAAGAGACCTGCGGGGAAGGAGAGCAGAATCAAGCTCCAGTTCATACCAATATTGTGAAAACAGACCTAGTTTGAGTTTGTTGCATGATGTGGTTTGTCAGTTTGAATGCACATGAGTGTAATACATTTTGAATGAGATTGCCGCACCCTTTCTCTCTCTCTTAGGACCCCTCTACAGCCCTCCCTACTGGTTCCCTACATGCTGTGCCGGAACCTTCCGTATGGCTTCATCCAGGAGTTGGTGCGCATGACTCATCAGGAGGAGGATGTGTTTAAACAGGTGGGAGTTGCAGCAGATTACGGAGACAGGCTGCATGCTGCGTCAGTTTACTTTTGAAGCTCAAGAGTTCTTTATTATTGATACCAAACTCCTAGTGGTATTAAAGGGGTCATGAACTGAGAAATCAAAATTCCCTTGATCTTTTGACAAATAAAAGGGCCATTGCACTATAAAAATATCCAGTAAGTTTCAGATCTCAAAACTTTCTCGTAAGTCTAAAAACAGCTTATATTGAAGCCAATCTGCCAAAACGAGAGCTTGTGGAATGTGCCACTTTATAACGTAATAGAGCGGGTAAACCCCACCTCCGCAGAAGATGATCAACACCTGCTTCTACATCACTGTCTGTTTAGCTCGGCCCACTGATTCGCACATGTTGTGTAAATAATAAGAGAAGGAAAACGCAGGTCTACATGCAACCAAACGATAAAGATGCTCCAAAGACAATAAGACGCTGTGCAGTGCCAAGCTGTGGAAACACAGTCTTTGCACTGCCTTCCTTCTGATCCCAACATTAGGAAAGAGTGGATGAACTTTATTTTTAATGAAGATCCAGACCGCATCAGTAAGAACTTGGTCCTTTGTTCACTTCATTTTACTGCGGATTCGTTTGCAAACAAAGTTCAACGCAGGATTTTCAGAAAGATTCAAACTAAAAGATGCTGTGGCGACTATATTGGATCTGACAGTCATGTCGCTCCACATGAGTGTGAGTAACTGTTCTTATTACCTGGTCACTATTGCTTTGTCTGTTATTACAGATCGTTTGATATGAACTGAGTATTTATGCATTTTTTACCTAAATCTCAGCAGCGTCCATCTGTGAAGGATGTAGCTGTCAAACATACACAACTGTTAGCCAATCATAGCAGTGGGCGTTTACTTCCGAGTCTACAATCCGACTACCACACCTATTCAAACAGAGCGTTCCGATGAGGGGGGTCAAAAGAGGACAGAAAATAGCCTGTTACTGCTAAATTTTGTATAAGTTTTTTTATGTTAACATCTTGATAACATTATAGTTCATGACCCCTTTAAACATTTATTAAACATATTTATGGTTCATTTGTTTGTTTTTAGTAAGAATGGCTCAGTATTTAAAAATCATTATTTATTCCACATTATTTATCCCACATTAGGTTTTGTGGTTACAGTTTGGATACTTTAGACATTGCACATAAGGAATTAAAATATCAGCATTCAATTTAAAGAAAGATGGCGCAAGCACACTTTATAAGCAAAAATTGCACAGGAATATAAAGTTTTAGTTTTTGAATGATAAAATATAGATACACTACTGTGCAAAAGTTTGGGGTCAGTAAGAAATTGATACTTTTATTCAGCAAGAAAGAATACATTAAATTGATCAAAAGTGACAGTAAATACATTTTTAATACAAAAAAATATTACTTGACAAGATTTCTATTTCAAATAAATGATGTTCTTTTGAATTTTCTATTCATCAGAGTCTTGAAAAAACAATCACGGTTTCCACAAAATATCAAGTGGCTACAATTAGTAATAAAAAGAAATGTTGCATGAGCACCATATTATTGGAATGATTTGACACTAAATACTGGAATAAAAAAAGCTGAAAATTCAGCTTTGCCATCACAGAAATAAAATATTTTTGAAAATAAATTCAAGTTATTTTATTCAAATTGTTAAATTGTAATGCTAAAAATGACCTTGGGGTCAGCTGTTTGAAAGTCTTTCCAAAATGGCCAAGTCAAGTTAGTTCATAGAAAAGATGTGGAACTTTTGTCTTGATCAGTATTGTTTTTCTTTCAGATCTTCGTTCCCATTCTTCAAGGGCTCACTTTAGCTGTAAAAGAATGTTCTTTTGACAGTGACAACTTCAAGTTCCCTCTGATGGTAAGAGACTGTTTATTTAAAAGCATAATAAAACCGTATTGGCATGTTAGGACCAAACAAGCTCCCTTGATTTCTATATGAACACTGTTAGATATCTCTGATCTTCCAGACATGTTTCACACATATTGCTCCTCTGAATCAGTGAAAGACTTTGTAGGCTTTTGTTTTGTGTATGTGACTGAAATTTTATTGTTTTCCAGGCTTTGGCTGAGCTTTGTGAAATCAAGTTTGGGAAGACTCACCCTGTATGCAATTTGGTAGGTTTTGTAGGAGCTTACGAATTCAAGTCTGTCAGGTTATGCAGTTCACTGTTAATATTGTCTGTCTGCGTGTATTTTTAGATCACCTCTCTGCCATTGTGGTGTCCTGACCCTCTCAGTCCCGGGACAGGAAGAGAAATTCAAAGCCTCTCCTTTCTCGGAGCATTCTTCAGTCTTTCTGTGTTTGCTGAGGATGACGTAAGTCATTTCACTCTTTAAACAAATAAGGTTAATACAAAGTGAAGCATTGTGTAGGTGTCGTTGCAGACATCCTGGCATCCAGTTTATTGGGTGAGGGGACTGTGACGATTTGTTAATCTAATGAATAACTGATTTGTTAAATCAAATGAAAAATTGTGTGTTTGATTGGTCCAGACGCTACAATTGATAAATGATCACGGGAGGAAAATTTTTTATTTTTATGTCCTTTTTGCTATTCTGTAGACTAAAGTGGGAGACAAGTTCTTCTCCGGCCCTGCCATCACTATGGAGAACACCCGTGTGGTCAGCCAGTCACTGCAGCATTATCTGGAGTCCGCGAGGGTGAGCGGCCATAATATCACATACTCATAGATTTTTAATGAGCTGCTCCAATATTGAGGGAATATTCTTTTATAGAGCAGGGGTGCAAGTGGAGGCTATCTGTCTGCTTCAGTTTTTGGTCTTTCTTATATGATTATAAAAGTATAATTTCATGTGATTGGGGAAGGATTAAGAATGTGCATTTATTGTTAAGTTGCAACTTTTAGATAAGAATTTAGCATGGGGCAACATGACCTCCCTAATGGAACAAGAAGCTCCTTTTCCCAGTTGTCATCAGATTTTCACAGAATTTATAATGAAATATTTGGAATTAATTTAGAATATTGGGTTACACTTTACTTGAAGGGGTGTGCATAAGACTGACTAAAAATTACATAACTGAGCGAATGACACTTAATGACAGTTGTCATAAACATGCATAAAACCTCCTTCATATTCATGACATGTGTCATGTCATGATTATGAAGGTGTCATGTCAGTCTTATGCACACCCCTTCAAGTAAAGTGTTACCGAATATTGTAATCAAAATATATTATAATATATACTGTATTTTCTGGAAAAAGAGTTGCATGAGTTGCACCGGGTCAAAATTGCACTCAAAATTGAGTGTAATTGTTGAAAATAAATGTTTATGCAGATAAACTTGGGCTTACCTACCTCTCTCATTCAGCTAAAATCCAAATGTGTGAGCTTTGTGCATATTCTGCGTGTTTGATGTTAATTGCATTATATAAGTTGCTTAGGAATATAAATCACAGCATTTTCAAATGATAAAAAAACATATATATCACTGTGTGTGTGTATAGCAAGGTTAATATAGTTTTGAATTTTTAAATTAGTTTTATTACATCCTTGCTGAATAAAAGTTTTAATTTCTTTCAAAAAAAAGAAAGAATAAAAATTTACTGACCCCAAACTTTTGAATTGTAGTGTATATTGTTAGAAAAGATTTCTATTTTAAATAAATGCTCTTCTTTTTAACTTTTTATTCATCAAAGAACCCTGAAAAAAAGTATCACAGGTTCCAAAATATTAAAAATATTAAGCAGCACAACAGTTTCCAGCACTGATAATAAATCAGCATATTAGAATGATTTCTGAAGGATCATGTGACACTTTACACTGGAGTAATGATGCTGAAAATTCAGCTTTGCATCACAGGAATAAATTAGATTTTAATATACATTAAAATTGAAAAACATTATTTGACATAATAATATTTCACAATATTAAATTTTTTCCTGTATTTTTGATCAAATAAATGCAGCCTTGATGAGCATAAAAAACTCCTGTAAAAAATCTTTAAAAAATCGTTCTGATCGGTTTCTGATGAAAAATACTAAATTATTCCAATTATTATAAATTGACATAAATGAACATCCAAAATAAATATATAGAATGCTGAAATGAGATTTAGTGACCTCTTTAAAGAAAAAAAATATTTTGTAATTCTGAGTGTGCTGATGTTGGTTGTCCAGGGAGATCTGTTTAAAATCCTGCACAACATCTTGTTGAACGGAGAGACAAGGGAAGCAGCTCTGAGCTACATGGCAGCTCTGGTGAATCGTAATGTGAAGAAGGCTCAAATGCAGGTATGTCTGCTCAAGTATGTGCTGCTTTTAAAATGCCATCTTATCGAGGTATTAAAGTTGACAATTTCTTAGTGAATGTAAACCGGCAGGACAAAATTGGCAAATTAAAAATACTGTTAAAATACCTTACGATTATTTTTTCCTCCGTTCCTTCTTTAGACCGATGATAAGCTGGTGTCCACAGACGGCTTCATGCTGAACTTCCTGTGGGTGCTGCAGCAACTCAGTATGAAGATCAAGCTGGAAACAGTGGATGCTCTCTACATCTTCCACCCTAAGTGTCGGCTGAATGTCAGCACGGAAGAGACCCGGCTCAATGCCACGATGGAGGACCTGAAGAGCTGGCTCACTGAGCTGCGTGAGTGTGGGCTCTGTTCTGAGACAGACAAATCGCTTTAGATGCTCAGTTTGACTCGGGACAACCCATTTCCCGTTCCTCCCATTTCTCCACAGATGAAGACTCGTCCAAGTTCTCAGAGCCCAAGTTCCCTACAGAGTGCTTCTTCTTAACGCTACACGCACATCATCTGTCCATCCTCCCATGCTGTCGCATGCAACAGAAGTGCGCGCTCTCGGAATCTCTCGCTCTCTCTCTCTCTCTCTCTCTCTCTCTCTCCTTACCGTCAGATAACTTTAGTAACTTGTGCATTGTTTAACTTACTTGCTTTTAACATATCCGACCGAACTACAAACTTTCCAGTGATGTCTGTGAGATATTCACTCGACAAGCTCGCGCATCTGTGCAGCCGCGCGCTCAATCCATTCAGCGCGCTCTGCTTATCAGCTCGCATCTGTGCAGCCGCGCGCTCAATCCATTCAGCGCGCTCTGCTTACCAGCTCGTGCACATCCGCTATACAGGCGTGGATATTGAAAGTTTAACATTATATTAATTACTTACATGTACTTCATAGACATACTTAATCTCTAATAACTCCATTCTACTCTCTGTTGTTCTGTTTTCAGTGTTTCTTTTTCTGGACACAGCTCTATTCACACGCTGTTTGGTATCGGCTTTTGGTATCAGGGCATTTTTACGAGTACCAGTACAGGAGCGCAGTATCGGGCCCGATATCGGTATCGGTGCATCCCTAATTATCAGTCAGATCTTTGCCCTGTGCACAGAGAGGCTCTATTAGCCACGTTAAAGTACTGAAAAATGCATTTACTTATACTCGTTCAAATGTTTGGGCTCAGTCAGATTTGCTTTTGAAAGAAATTAATATTTTTTTTCAGCAGGGTTGCAGTAAATTGATCAAAAGTGATTGTAAAGACATTTACAAGATCATCTCTTTTTCAAATAGATGGTGTTCCTTTGAACTTTCTATTCATCAAAGAATCCTGGGGAAAATGTATCATAGTTTCCACAAAAATATTATGCAGCACAACTTTTTTTCAACAACAACATAATAATAATAATAATAATAATAAATGTTCCTTGAGCACCAAATCGGCATATAAGAATGATTTCTGAAGGATCATGTCAGTTGGAGTAATGGCTGCTAAAAATTAATCTTTGCCATCACATGAATAAATTACATTTTAAAATACATTGAAATAGAAATCAAATTATTACAATGGTTATATTTCAAAATATTTCAAGTTTTGTTTTTTACTATATTTTTTGATCAAATAAATTCAGCCTTGGTCAGCATAAGAGACTTCTTTCAAAAACATTTAAAAAATCTTTCTGACCTCAAACGTTTGAATGGTAATGAACATTTACTGTTATAATCTTCTGTTATTCTTACTGTTGTATTTACTGTTATAAATACATGCTTTGTGTATATATAGAATATATATTAGAATATATTTATTTAATAAATAGTAAGTAAATGTCTGTGTTGACAGAAACTGGTGCGCTCTAAAGCCTGCGCAGACGCAGGGCTGCTGGATGAGAACCTGCTGCGCAGATGTCTGCAGTTCTTCAGTATGGTCATCCAGCTCATCTTGCGTATGGTGGAACCTGCCTACCCAGGGTCAGTTCACTTAACATCTCTTCAGATGCCCCTTACATTCTTTTAGCCAAATTGTAGTCAAGACGTTGTTCTGTTCTGATTTCCTGTCTTTTATCACCTTACAGCGTAACCCTGCCTCTGAACCCAGAAATCCCCAAAAGTTTTGCAGCACTGCCAGAGTTTTACATTGAAGATGTGGCCGAGTTCTTGCTTTTTATTGTGCAGTAAGTGTATGAGATTGCTGAAATCTGCACATTTATATTGTTAGAATCCAAATTTAGTAAAATGTTTGTTTCTCAGGTACTTTCCACAGGTTCTCTATGAGCCGTGCACTGAAGACATTGTGAACTTTCTGGTGGTCTTCATTTGCAGTCAGAATTACATAAAGAACCCATACTTGATCGCCAAGCTGGTGGAGGTGCTGTTTGTCACCAATCCTGCAGTGCAGCCGCGTACTCAGCGATTCTTTGAGATGATGGAGAACCACCCACTGTCTATCAATCAGCTTGTGCCAGCTCTCATGAAGTTTTACACCGGTGAAAAGGGTTCTAAAATATAATTTTTAAAGTCTGTTCTATGCATTTTGATTTGTTAATGCTAAATGGATGTGTTTTCTTAGATGTGGAGCACACTGGAGCCACAAGCGAGTTCTATGACAAGTTCACCATCCGTTACCACATCAGCACCATATTCAAAAGCCTATGGCAAAACATTAACCACCAAGGCACCTTCCTGGAGGAGTTCAAGTGAGTTCACCATTTTGAGTGAAATTTGAAATAGTTATAGACTGAGGATGTATCACCCAGGCCGATTAAGTGACAGAAATTTGATAATGAATGAAAAACTGTTTTTGTTTGCAATTTTAAAAAATGATTTGTTAATATTGTGTAAAATAAGTATTAATTTTATTTCAGCAATTTTGTGTACATTTCAATTAAATAGTCATGTTATATATCAGCATAATATAACAGCTAATGAAAAACTCGATTGACTCAATAACGATTGAACACTAATTTGAAAAATACAAAATGTATATAAATATCTAAAATAAATATAACAATTACATTTTTTATTATAGTCTAATTTTTTTTTTACATTTATTTGATTGTGTAATATTTTTGTTAAATGTTTATATATTTATTTTACACGTATATTAATCATACCTTTTTCCTCTATCTCATATTCATTCTGCAGCTCTGGTAAACAGTTTGTACGCTACATCAACATGCTAATTAACGATACAACTTTTCTGCTGGACGAGAGTTTGGAGTCTCTGAAACGCATCCATGAGATGCAGGAGGAGATGAAGAATAAAGAGCAATGGGACCAGCTGCCCAGGGTCAGCACATATCACAACTTTACCAATAATTCAGTTACCTACCCTTTTATCTGCATTGTAATGGATATAATGCACTAATGTGCCAGGGGAAAAGCATTGGCTTTAAGGCTAAAAGGAAGGGGAGTGACTTTTAAAGTCTGTGTAAAGGCAATTCAGAGAATTGTTTCTAAACATTATAAATGTTAGAAAAATATTGCTGAAAACACATTACAAAGACTGTGAACTATGTAGTACTGTAATGTGGAGTTAGACCGTTAAACAGTTTTTCACCAATTTTGTGTTCAGGATTTTTTTGGGCGGGCCTGAAATCATGTCTTGATGATGCACTGGAGCCACGGAGCATGGCCCCTCCCCTAACACTAGGTGTGTTCGGCTTGAAGCGGCGCAGCGCAGACCAATCGGTGTATGGCATCAAAGTACCGCAAGCGCGATAAGAGAGCAGATGCTCCTTATGTGTTTGAATCGCTTTCGCGGTACTTTAATATCATACACTAGCCAGGTTTCCATCCAAAGTTGCGAACCTTACAGCGTAACCCTGCCTCTGAACCCAGAAATCCCCAAAAGTTTTGCAGCACTGCCAGAGTTTTACATTGAAGATGTGGCCGAGTTCTTGCTTTTTATTGTGCAGTAAGTGTATGAGATTGCTGAAATCTGCACATTTATATTGTTAGAATCCAAATTTAGTAAAATGTTTGTTTCTCAGGTACTTTCCACAGGTTCTCTATGAGCCGTGCACTGAAGACATTGTGAACTTTCTGGTGGTCTTCATTTGCAGTCAGAATTACATAAAGAACCCATACTTGATCGCCAAGCTGGTGGAGGTGCTGTTTGTCACCAATCCTGCAGTGCAGCCGCGTACTCAGCGATTCTTTGAGATGATGGAGAACCACCCACTGTCTATCAATCAGCTTGTGCCAGCTCTCATGAAGTTTTACACCGGTGAAAAGGGTTCTAAAATATAATTTTTAAAGTCTGTTCTATGCATTTTGATTTGTTAATGCTAAATGGATGTGTTTTCTTAGATGTGGAGCACACTGGAGCCACAAGCGAGTTCTATGACAAGTTCACCATCCGTTACCACATCAGCACCATATTCAAAAGCCTATGGCAAAACATTAACCACCAAGGCACCTTCCTGGAGGAGTTCAAGTGAGTTCACCATTTTGAGTGAAATTTGAAATAGTTATAGACTGAGGATGTATCACCCAGGCCGATTAAGTGACAGAAATTTGATAATGAATGAAAAACTGTTTTTGTTTGCAATTTTAAAAAATGATTTGTTAATATTGTGTAAAATAAGTATTAATTTTATTTCAGCAATTTTGTGTACATTTCAATTAAATAGTCATGTTATATATCAGCATAATATAACAGCTAATGAAAAACTCGATTGACTCAATAACGATTGAACACTAATTTGAAAAATACAAAATGTATATAAATATCTAAAATAAATATAACAATTACATTTTTTATTATAGTCTAATTTTTTTTTTACATTTATTTGATTGTGTAATATTTTTGTTAAATGTTTATATATTTATTTTACACGTATATTAATCATACCTTTTTCCTCTATCTCATATTCATTCTGCAGCTCTGGTAAACAGTTTGTACGCTACATCAACATGCTAATTAACGATACAACTTTTCTGCTGGACGAGAGTTTGGAGTCTCTGAAACGCATCCATGAGATGCAGGAGGAGATGAAGAATAAAGAGCAATGGGACCAGCTGCCCAGGGTCAGCACATATCACAACTTTACCAATAATTCAGTTACCTACCCTTTTATCTGCATTGTAATGGATATAATGCACTAATGTGCCAGGGGAAAAGCATTGGCTTTAAGGCTAAAAGGAAGGGGAGTGACTTTTAAAGTCTGTGTACAGGCAATTCAGAGAATTGTTTCTAAACATTATAAATGTTAGAAACGTATTGCTGAAAACACATTACAAAGACTGTGAACTATGTAGTACTGTAATGTGGAGTTAGACCGTTAAACAGTTTTTCACCAATTTTGTGTTCAGGATTTTTTTGGGCGGGCCTGAAATCATGTCTTGATGATGCACTGGAGCCACGGAGCATGGCCCCTCCCCTAACACTAGGTGTGTTCGGCTTGAAGCGGCGCAGCGCAGACCAATCGGTGTATGGCATCAAAGTACCGCAAGCGCGATAAGAGAGCAGATGCTCCTTATGTGTTTGAATCGCTTTCGCGGTACTTTAATATCATACACTAGCCAGGTTTCCATCCAAAGTTGCGAATTTAACTTGTACGCAAAATTGGAATATCGCATAAAATGTGCAAATAATCACCGTTTCCATCGGACGAGTCAAAGAGAACAAAATCGTCTGCCACTAAATATCACTAAGAAAAGTAAGAGAAGCCACTGAATATAATAATTTTCATATATAATAAATTACTTGCGCCTCGAGCGAGCAGACGAAACACAATAAATGCAGTCATTGCTTTCGGAGGTGGATGCCTTCTGTTTAGGAAGTTCTGGGATGCAATTATACAGAAACACTTTGACAAAAGACTTTGCACGGGCATTTAAGAATTATCATAACATTTCAGATGCTGTGCAACGAGATCGGTCCGCTGGTTTTAGTCAGGTTATGCCGTCCCATAGCGCAAAGTCACATGACTTTTGATGCGCATGGAGGAATTTTTCGCACAAGTCAACAACCACCTCAAGTGAGCGTAAAAACAATTTTGCCAATTAAGGGATTGTTTTTCGAAATTGTCAGTTTTCATCACTCTTTTCTGATGCGATACTTCAAAATGCGCATAAAAACTGGGTGATGGAAACATATAGCTACTGATCGTTCTGCGCAGCGCCGATTCAAGTCGAACACAACTAATAACTAGAGTGCATTAGCATCAGTGGTTCAACACCGTCATTACTGTCATTACCGTTAGTTACTACAGCCTACAGTTTCCTAGCTTGCTATGCCTTCGTCACGTAAATGCATATTACCTGGATGCGGTAATTTACAAAACAGCTCAGTCTCCGTATTTTAAATTATTTGTATGACAGTTGAGAGAGGTGGCAGCTTTCCCGCGAGTGGGTGTGGTTTCAATGCAGACAGCAGACACGCCCCCACCGTTTGAGAGCAGAAAGTACTGCTTATTTTTTCAATATTTTGATAACTTATTTTATTTACTTGGCGTTTTTTCTTATCATTCAAATTTGGCTGGGTGTTTAATAACACATTTTTCAGCCTACAGTTTCCTAGCTTGCTATGCCTTCGTCACGTAAATGCATATTACCTGGATGCGGTAATTTACAAAACAGCTCAGTCTCCGTATTTTAAATTATTTGTATGACAGTTGAGAGAGGTGGCAGCTTTCCCGCGAGTGGGTGTGGTTTCAATGCAGACAGCAGACACGCCCCCACCGTTTGAGAGCAGAAAGTACTGCTTATTTTTTCAATATTTTGATAACTTATTTTATTTACTTAAATAAATAACTTATTTTCTTATCATTCAAATTTGGCTGGGTGTTTAATAACACATTTTTCTGTGGTGTGACAAACTCAGAACACATATGTAATATTACTTTACACAGACTTTAAAGGTTTAAAGGGAATGGTTGTACAGCAGTGTTTCTACTTGCATTGACACTTTTTGTTTTTCAGTTCCAGTCACGTCTAATTTCACGTGAAACGTTTTGATCCTCAGGAGCAGCAGCAGAGCCGACAGTCCCAGCTGACTCAGGATGAGAGAGTATCACGATCGTACCTGGCTTTAGCCACAGAGACAGTGGATATGTTCCATATCCTCACCAAACAGGTCCAGAAGCCCTTCCTCAGGCCTGTAAGTATGGAAACATGTTACACTCCTGCATGCTGTAAAAACACGCCATGACATTATTATGACATTCAAAATTTTGGGGACGGTAAGATTTTTTTTGAAAAAAGTCTCTTATGCTCACCAAGGCTGCATTTATTTGATCAAAAATGCAGTAAAACAGTAATATTGTTTTCTATTTTAATGTAATGGCATTTTCAGCAGCCATTACTCCAGTCTTCAGTGTCACATGATTCTTCAGAAATCATTCTGATATGCTGTTATGAAACATTTCTTGTTATTAGCAATGCTGAAAACATTAGTAATGCTTTATATTTTTCGGGGAAAACTGTGATACATTTTTCTTTCAGGACTCTTTGATGAATGGACAGTTTAAAAAACAGCATTTAATTGAAATCAAAATCTATTTAATGCTGAATAAAAGTATCAAATTCTTTCTTTCTTTCTTTTTTTTTTCACTTTCACATTTCTGACTCCAAGCTTTTGAGCGGTAGTGTATGAACAGCTTAACAGGTTGTTATATGAGTAGAAGCTGTTTAATAAAGCTATATAAGCAGACAGTCGTAGAAATATAACTTAAAAAACATTTCAACAGACAACAAACAGATCCACTTTAGGAAGCACCTACAAAAGAGGTAGAGTGTAACAAAGTCTAATTAATTCAGCTTTGGTTATTAGGAAAAAAGCATGAGCACTGTAATCTGCTGCTTGCAGTAAATGAATCTCCTGCGCTCTGCTCTCTGCAGGTATTTATAGTCTTCAGGGAAAATTGAGCTACTGCCAGGGTTAGAACATTGAGTTTATTCAGAGGAGATGTGAGAAAGGGCACTTTTAATGACACTAATAGAGCAAATACTATATTTGTAGGTTCTGTTGAAAATGCACAAAAATTATAAAATGTCTTATGATGACTCATGTATATTCTGTTGTATTGAACAGGAACTGGGTCCTCGTCTGGCTGCCATGTTGAATTATAACCTGCAGCAGCTATGTGGGCCTAAATGTCGAGACTTGAAGGTGGAAAACCCAGAAAAATATGGTTTTGAGCCAAAGAAGCTCCTGGATCAACTCACTGACATTTATCTGCAGCTGGACTGTGCACGGTTTGCTAAAGCCATTGCAGATGACCAGGTCTGTATCTGCTCACCGTGATCTTCGGTGGCTAGACAGCAAATGTAGTTTGGTGCTTAACTGTATTGCAAGAAAAATATGTGGATAACTTTTTTTTTCTCTTTCACTTTTAGCGGTCATACAGCAGGGAGCTGTTTGAGGAGGTCATTTCAAAAATGAGGAAAGCGGGCATAAAATCCACCATTGCTATTGAGAAATTCAAACTTCTGTTGGAAAAGGTAGAGGAGATAGTAGCCCGCAATTCTCAGTCTGAGATGGATTACAACGATGCCCCAGATGAGTTTAAAGGTGAGAGTCATCAAGTTGTTTTACATCATATTTTTAGTCATACACTACTGCTCAAGTTTGGGGTTTGAGACGTTTTTTTGTTTTTGAAAGAAGTCTCTTATGCTCACCAAAGCTGCATTTATTTGATTAAAAGAAAGTAAAAACAGTAATATTATGGAATATTATTCTATTTTAAATGAGCTGTTTTTTATTTGAATATATTTTAAAATGTAACTTATTCATGTGATGGCAATGATCACATGCATCCTTGCAAGTAAAAAGTGTTAATTTCTTAAAAAAAATTGAAGTGTAGCTACAAATGTAATAGTTGATTGGAGCAATTAACATTGACATCCTATCCAAACAGACCCGCTGATGGACACTCTCATGACTGATCCCGTGCAACTTCCTTCTGGCAACATCATGGATCGAGCCATCATTCTGCGACACCTCCTGAACTCTCCCACTGACCCCTTCAACAGACAGCCTCTCACCGAGAGCATGCTGGAACCAGGTACCCACCACACACAGCTTTACAAAGACTACACGAGCTGCTACTTTCAGCGCTGCTGCCAAATGCACTTTGTGACTTGTCTTTTTTTTAAATTTATTTTTTTTTTTTATAATTGTTAGACTGTGTAACGCTGACTCCATACTTTTCCCTCTCTCCACAGTCCCAGAGCTGAAGGCGCGTATCCAGGCCTGGATGAGAGAGAAGCAGAGTGGCCGTGTTTGAGTTTTCTCAGTGAGCCAAGCTTGCCCTGCAGTTTAAATGTTTCACCAAGCTGGAAGTGAACTGAAGAGAGAGAAGGAGAAATAAAAGATGACAGTACCCAAATTGTTTTCCTCCCTTTATCCTCTTTATCGAGCCACTGTCTGAAAGGCTCATGGTTCTAAATTGAAACATAATAAAGTTTAGACTTTTGAAACATTTTGATTTTGAATTTGTATGTCTGCACATACATACCAAGCTGAAAGAGCACACAGTTTTACCACCCCAAAGTTAACAAATTTGGATATATAAAGAAATTGCTTCCCATTGTGTTTTTGTTGTCCTCACGGATGCATTTTAGTGGTTCTCATGGTAAGGGAAAACATTGAGGAAGGGGATCCATTTCATGTTTGTGAAGAATGTTAAGTAACACCAGTATTTCCATTTTTTCCATTTACACTCAGTAGAATGACAAAACATTGGCTGTAGACATGCAGTTTACCATTCAGTCAGTTTATTTTATATGGTTGGAGGAATACAATACATTTTAAATAATCAAATTAACAAGCTCTAGACTGTCTTGTAGAAAATACAATAGATGTTGGTGTAAATTGATGGACACATGCCAGTGGAGCATCAGATGGTGATTGACTCTGTATTAGAATTTTGTTGGTTTGCATAGAAATCTCATATGTACACGGTGTGACTAAAATTGGACTAAAATCTGAATCGGAGCTCAAACCCAGGATCAAATCAAAGAATGTGATGCTGTGTTGTAACATGATCGTCATAAAAATGCCAGTACATCATGTTTTTTGTTCTGTTCTCCAACATTTTTTGGATCCTAAAGGTTCGTCATCACTTGTTATTACTATTAACCCCAGTTGTTGGATGTAAGAGTTTTTCCAGTGACTTAAAGGGTTTATCTGTACAGGAATTTGCTTCCTTTGCTACAAACTTCTTTTGGACCCAGCTCCTTGAACTGTAATAAATGGTAATGCACACACAATGATAGCTGTTGCATTTCTTTTCACTCTTCCTGACTTTTGTTAAATTCATCAGCCACGTTTTGCAAAACATTGGCAAGTAGGTCTAGATTGATTTAAGTTTATTAAAAAATATTGTTATATGATTTTGTAGATGGCAGAGTGTGTTTTTGTATAATTGTACAATATTTACAGTTTTTAAGTTTAAAAAAAAAAAAATATATTTTCCATTTTAAAGTTTGTTTTTGTCATTTTTATTTTATTTTTTTAAATGTTTCTAGTTTTATTTTTATTTCAGCTTTGGTTTATTTAGGTTGATGAGAAATGCTGAAAAAACAAAAAACATTTTTGTTACTTAAAGCTGCACTTTTGGCGCTCTAGCGGTTAATAAACAGAACTGCGTGCGAGCGACTTCTCTCTGTTTATAGGTGCGTCCCAAATCGCGTACTTATGCACTATTCTGTGACGTTTTGTAGTATAAATAGTGTGAGTAGTGCGTTCACACTGAAAATTCCGAAAAGAAAAAGTTTAAATACCCGGATGATGCACTTAACCGAAAAAATAAAGTGTGGAACGTTGGACACTTCATTTTTTTTTTTTTTTTTAATGCTTTATTTAGTGACAATTCACATACAAATTGACAATAAAAGCAAAAATGTCAATAAATTCAAAGAAACAATGATTGTAAAAAAATTATAATGCAAATTAAGAAAAAAAAGAGAAAAAAACTAAATAAATCAACAACAAAAAAAAAAGAAAAAAGAACTATATATAGATGGGTATTGAGAACAAATCCATATCTCTTAACTACAAAATAAGTGTAAAGGTCCTT
>NW_015655609.1:8950-21936 GCF_001515625.1 Sinocyclocheilus rhinocerous | reverse complement strand
TGAAGTGTGGAATGTTGGACACTTCATGCACTCAACTGTCGCAGCTTTAATTACGTACCGAAGGGGGAGGGGCTATCAGACTCCGATTATGAATGACAAAATAACCTTATATAATTCATACTATACATGGTTGAGGACATAGGGCATAAGTACATAGTGTATGAGTGCATAGTGTATAGTGCGTCATTTGGGACGCAGCTAATGTCTAAGACGAATCACGCAGGTACTGGGCTACTCCGCAGCGGTACCTACCCGAACCAGTCTAAAATAATCCGCATATAAACACTTATTATAGGTGTACCGTAGTGATTCAGGACAAGCCAAAAACACGGTTTGGAAAATGGATTCATGGTGTACTCGTCTATTAACTATATTTGTAAATTTTGAACACAAAACAGTTACGGACTGCATCTTTAAAATAAAACTGAAAGTTTAAGGTTTTTGTTTATTTCAAGTAAAAATATGCTTTTAGTACTAGTTAACTATAATAGTCCTGGGCACAATTTAATTTAGCCACATTATAAAATAATATATAATTATGTATTATGTATCAGTGATAGAAAACATTTTACATGTGGTACATGATGAAGCAGCTTCTATTTTAATTAATTGCTCTCAGTAAATTACCTTTTTATATTGTGTTGTGTATTTTGAGAGGATTCAAGTCTCACGACTATTTTAGAACATAAGTTAATTAGTACAATTAAATTTTGAAAGAACATTGGCACGATCGCATCTTTTCGTTCGTTTTTAAGGTAGCGCTTAAATTACAGACGGCTAGCCCTGTTTTATCCATGTTTCTGCTAGGCGGCGCTCTTCCCTTTTTTGTTGTCCGATGCCACGCCACAGCGGATCGTAAGCGACCCTGCAGTATTGCGTCACAGCTGCATAGCCCACCTTAGTTTTTCCAGCATTCTCATTGGCTACACGACGCATCGCTCACACAATACTTCATTCTTATTGGCCAGACGGCCCGTCATTCGCGACGTTGACAGGGCAGTTGACGTAATCATTTCAGTAAATCAAGGCATTCATCCATACCTAAGCCTACTAGAGGAGCGGTCCAACGACACCAGCATCAGCCTAACTAAATATATCAGAAACGCAAGCATCTTGCGCGGCGCTGGAGAATGAGACGCAGCTATAATGGGTGTATATAACAAAACTACTGGGACTATTGGAAACTTAACCGTCAATCTTTTTTGATTTTTGCTGCTGGTTGTAGACGTCATTGGAGAATTGGCATCGTGCAGGATTTCTATGGTGTTCTAGTCGTTTCTGCTTGTGGATATATAGCAGTAAGTGCCGTCTTTTCCGAAATATGATTGTAATATTTGTACATTTGAGTTTGAGCATACATCTCTCGAGTCGCGTTTGGGAATGCGAATGGATGTTTACCGAAATGTTTTGACTGTTTTTGCAGCTGACCTTAAACTTAATTGTGGCATTATACACTTAATGTTATTATTTTTTATTGATAATTGAAAATAAATGTTAAAAATGACAAAACCATATGAGGACTATGCAAAGAAAGTCGCCGAGTTTATAGGAAGACGTCCGAATTTGTGATGGGAAGTTCGGCACATTTCCACGAATCGATTCTTTTGAACAGCACCGGCTCAGACCGATTCAGTGGTTTGTAAACTCGATTTACTTTCGTACTGTCATCTCAGTCGTCATTCTCGGCTGATTACGGATTAAGTGAAATAAAAACCATTCTGGGTTGATTCAGTCAGTGCGTGATTTTTGACTCCAGAACCGCTCGGACCGATTGTACTCGCGACAGAGTCGTTCATACCGGTTGGAGAACCGGTTCCCAGTACAGATCCGATTCAAAAGAACGAGTTGTTCTCAAATCGGACATCGTTTTGTGAGATCAATAAAGGAGGCGACATCATAAGATTACACTGTAACACTTGAGATGGTGCTTTTTATATTAATTTAACGTTTTGATTAGTTTTATCTCTGTAGCAAACCATTATGACAGTACAGCTATGGCAACGCCGGATATGTTGTCAATATCTAGTCTCCTTTATTAAACACTGAAACAGATAATGTTTTGTTGTTTTAGTGTCATTAGCTTCTATAAAAATAGATGGAAGAGTAAGTGTTCTTTTTCCTTCCTGAAGTAGGCATACTTATGCTTTCTCCGGCAGATTGAATTTCATGGGAATGACTACAAGGGCAAGGATTAAAACATCATCTTTTTTGGTGTCATGTTATTGAATAGCGGACTGTTCATTGTTCTGTCATACTCAAGAGACTTGAACTTCAAAAATAAGTGCTGCATTGTCAGATTCGTTGTAATCCACAGCCGGTCGATAAAACCAATGCTTAATAACAGATGTCACGCCCATAAGTGATACATACATTTCAACAGGAACAGACAGGCGTAATGTGTCAATGCATGCGTTTTGATATGTCATAACGGTCGGGTGTCATTTTGTCAGATGTGTTTACTAGTGTAGTGAGCGTGTGAATAGGCCCAGCCCTGCTGCTGCTGTAGGCGAACGGCGGCCATGTTTATGAGTCCGTGAGGGAACCATCTAATATTCCTGATAATCTGTAACTGTGTGTTGGATATTTACCTGCATATTATGCTATTGCTCTTGACCACCGGGCATTTGATATGGTAAATGGGCTGTTGACATATAACAGACAAGCTCATGGAGATTTTTATATTAAATATTAAGATTGGTTAAATATTTACATATAGGGAAAGTGTATATCTTGGTCCTGTGACAACATTTCTTTCTTTCTTTCTTTGACATTTTAATCACATTTTTTCACGTTTGCTAGTTAAACATTCTGTTATACCACTTTAAATGGTCCTTTGATGGAAATATTTTTTATAGTATGGATATTCTATATTGTACATGATTTTGCTAAAAAACATTTTGCTGAAACTGCTTGAAATGTCATGTCACCTGCCCAAATATATTAACTGTACTGATGTTACTGATTAATTATTTTTATTATGTAATCATCATTCCTACAGTCATGGAAAACTAAAACATATTTGGAATTTGTATAGCCTGGATAGTGAACCTTTACACAAAATATAAAAGAATATCTAAAAATTTTTTTTTTGCATATGTGTGTTTTCTGTTCTGTAACATATTTGATACATCAGGCTTATGTATCCCATATAGTATGATATAGTGAGAACATGGAGCTCTAGTCATGGAGGAAAAAAGCACATACATTTAATTCAGTGGACCAAACTGAGCAAATTATGCAGTTTGTTGCAGATGGTATTTATAAAGCCCAAAAGTAAGATGAAATTCTGATATCTTGCTATGTAAATAAATGAGAGTTCTATGACAGTATAACAGACCACTTACAAAAAAAATGCATATAAATATCACTTGTCACTCTATATCTCCAAATAATAGTAAGATGACATTTAAATGTTTAGTTTTATGTTTAAACCTCTGTAGTTTTTATTGTGGGGGCAAAACATATAATGCAATGCAATATAATGATAATTGAGAGATGTACACATAAACGTCCCTCAAAAGCCAGTTCATCTTGAAAAATTTATATTTAAAAGTTATGCTTAAGTTTATTTAATAATTTTTAACAAAGATTTAGCTGGAGAAAGACGTGTACCACAACCAAAATGTGGGCATTTTTGTAGAGTTTTATTATTATAACTGATACTTGCTTAAAAAAAAGTATGGACTATCAATCAGAGGGCAGAGGGCTTGTAGAAAATTGTCAACTGGTTTTGATCATGTTGATAATTTAGAGGCCTCGGACATTCATGTATCGATTATAATGTAGTAGCCATGGAATATTGTTGGTGAAAAGCTGTGGGAACCCTGTATCATCCTTTTCTTTTATGTTTATTTTTGGCGTGCTGTAATTTAAGAAAATGTTCTCAAATGCCACATAACCTCTAGCGTCATTGCATAAATGATATTATGGTGCATTCAGATCTCTTTGGAGGTCTTGTTTACTCAATGGAATCTGATGAGATGTTTCTGGGTAACTTCTGTCAAATGTGTTCTTGTACCTTTAGCCTAATAATTGGGGCACTGGAATAGAAACACATTCTGTTTCTTTTTGTAGGAGAACATTCTGTGGGATTGAATCACAACAGCTTCAACCATGTCTGGCGCCTCCGTGAAAGTGGCTGTCAGAGTGCGGCCCTTCAACACAAGAGAGACCAGCAAAGAATCAAAATGCATTATACAGATGCAAGGGAACTCCACCAGTAAGTATATACTTGTCTCTATGGCTCTCATACTTTGTTTGTTTTGTAAGCTTCTCATATTTGGTCACGTATCTCCAGACAAGGTGGCTCTAGTTTATTTTATGCTTTTGGCTTTAGGGTATGAGATGTTCAGAGTGAGATATTGATGATTTATTGGAAATCTGCAACATGAGTGACCAAAAAGGAAGAATAGAACTGGAATTGATGTTCTGTTTGAAACAAGAAGGAAAGAAGAGTCTCTCTGTGTGAAACCCCTTCCTTTAGAAACGTGCGAGAGAATTTCTGCCTGAGGGAATTTAGTGTGTTGAGGTGCTGAGTTTGAAGATACTGAGTGTCTTCAGCTTAGGTCTGTTGTTCATCAGTTCTACATTAGTTTAGTGGTAGAGGAAGAGAGATTTTTTTTTTGCATATGTGTGTTTTCTGTTCTGTAACATATTTGATACATCAGGCTTATGTATCCCATATAGTATGATATAGTGAGAACATGGAGCTCTAGTCATGGAGGAAAAAAGCACATACATTTAATTCAGTGGACCAAACTGAGCAAATTATGCAGTTTGTTGCAGATGGTATTTATAAAGCCCAAAAGTAAGATGAAATTCTGATATCTTGCTATGTAAATAAATGAGAGTTCTATGACAGTATAACAGACCACTTACAAAAAAAATGCATATAAATATCACTTGTCACTCTATATCTCCAAATAATAGTAAGATGACATTTAAATGTTTAGTTTTATGTTTAAACCTCTGTAGTTTTTATTGTGGGGGCAAAACATATAATGCAATGCAATATAATGATAATTGAGAGATGTACACATAAACGTCCCTCAAAAGCCAGTTCATCTTGAAAAATTTATATTTAAAAGTTATGCTTAAGTTTATTTAATAATTTTTAACAAAGATTTAGCTGGAGAAAGACGTGTGCCACAACCAAAATGTGGGCATTTTTGTAGAGTTTTATTATTATAACTGATACTTGCTAAAAAAAAAGTATGGACTATCAATCAGAGGGCAGAGGGCTTGTAGAAAATTGTCAACTGGTTTTGATCATGTTGATAATTTAGAGGCCTCGGACATTCATGTATCGATTATAATGTAGTAGCCATGGAATATTGTTGGTGAAAAGCTGTGGGAACCCTGTATCATCCTTTTCTTTTATGTTTATTTTTGGCGTGCTGTAATTTAAGAAAATGTTCTCAAATGCCACATAACCTCTAGCGTCATTGCATAAATGATATTATGGTGCATTCAGATCTCTTTGGAGGTCTTGTTTACTCAATGGAATCTGATGAGATGTTTCTGGGTAACTTCTGTCAAATGTGTTCTTGTACCTTTAGCCTAATAATTGGGGCACTGGAATAGAAACACATTCTGTTTCTTTTTGTAGGAGAACATTCTGTGGGATTGAATCACAACAGCTTCAACCATGTCTGGCGCCTCCGTGAAAGTGGCTGTCAGAGTGCGGCCCTTCAACACAAGAGAGACCAGCAAAGAATCAAAATGCATTATACAGATGCAAGGGAACTCCACCAGTAAGTATATACTTGTCTCTATGGCTCTCATACTTTGTTTGTTTTGTAAGCTTCTCATATTTGGTCACGTATCTCCAGACAAGGTGGCTCTAGTTTATTTTATGCTTTTGGCTTTAGGGTATGAGATGTTCAGAGTGAGATATTGATGATTTATTGGAAATCTGCAACATGAGTGACCAAAAAGGAAGAATAGAACTGGAATTGATGTTCTGTTTGAAACAAGAAGGAAAGAAGAGTCTCTCTGTGTGAAACCCCTTCCTTTAGAAACGTGCGAGAGAATTTCTGCCTGAGGGAATTTAGTGTGTTGAGGTGCTGAGTTTGAAGATACTGAGTGTCTTCAGCTTAGGTCTGTTGTTCATCAGTTCTACATTAGTTTAGTGGTAGAGGAAGAGAGAGGCAGTGTAAGGAAATGAGTTGATGTTATCGGCCGTGTTTTGGGTGTTATCGTTATTGCTGCCTAATGAAGAAGAACGTGTGACCACACATCAAGAATTCATGGAACCTTTGAGTCAAATTTTTTAACTTGAAGAGTTTTACACACCATTATCATGATGCTATTTGACACTTTGTTGGAAATAAACATGAAAAAATCAGTTCACTTGCACTGTGAGTGTAACTCTGCGTAGTGTATCAGATGTTTTTTGGGCAGCATATGGGTTGGTAATGTCCATTTGCAAGTGGTGAGCAATGTTCCCTCTAATTTTTTTTCTTGCTGAGCAAAACTTTTCTCTATTGGATGGACATTTCGGCCACCTGAGCCTTATATAGTTATCTAAACATCCCCATGTAGTAGATTTTGCTCACTACTACACCTGTGTGTGACTGTAAATGTCTCGGAGATTTGTTGCTGTTCTGTGCCCATCATCCGCTATTTCCACCACTTAAACAAGCCACTCTTCTTTAAAGGGGTCCTATTCAGAGCATGTGAGCGGAGCGGGGCGGCTCGCTCCATACGCTCAGCGCCGCTCGCTCAACCCAGAATGCCCTTTGGTGATTTGCTTGTTCGAGATCGAGAATCTGTAGAGATCGAGAATAGTAGAGCAGTTATGGAGTTCAGATATTGTTTCAACGAAGTTGCCAGCCTCATACATAAATGTAAAGTAAAAATCAAAGTTAAGAATGAGCAGGGAGAAGAAACTGAGAGGGAGTCCGGGGAGACTGTTAAAGTTAAATTCGTTCATTCCCTATAGTAGGCCTAAATCGTGGAACGAATTATTATATTTCGTAATTACTTATTAAAATCATTATTGCTTAAAATTAATAAAAAGTAATAAATTAATAAAGTAATAAAACCTGCTGACACCGTAGAAACGAATTGTTAATTCGAATTATATTCGGAGCTCCGTAGTTATTAAATAATCTCAGTTAAACTGTAGACCTAAGCTAACACACAGCTGTATATAGGCCTAAATACAGAACTACAGAGTACAGAAGATATTAGCCTACACCACTTAGGCCTATTAAAATATTATTTAAAAAAAAAAACTGACCCGAACCAATAGGTAGACCTACAGAATGTAGGCTAGATATAGGCAACAGTAATTTATAATCTAATATAACGCACGCAAATTTGTTCTTTACAGAACGGAACGGGATCTGAGCGGGGATCTGAGCGGGTCACACCGCTCCGCTTCGCTCACATGCTCTGGTCCTATTATTCTGTAATGTTGCTGTTTGAGCATAAAAAAGATCTGCAAAGTTACAAAGCTCAAAGTTCACTTCAAAAGGAGATATTTTATTTAACAGAAATCACTTTTCAAAAACTACAACGAACGACTCGTTTGGACTACAATGCATACTTTCCGGGATTTGTGATATCACAAATATCGACGAATGGGACGAGACCTGGTTGAGCTGCACTAGAGAAGGCAACGAGTGTTATCATCACTATGTCTGAGACACGCTAGCTTTCCCAAGGCAGATGAACTTAGAGTGTTTACAATCATCCGGGTTTAAATTGCGCTCAAATTGATTTGATTTTGACACAATATTTACACTGAAGCTCGCAGGCGGCTATGGTAAGGGGCGTGACATTTCCCGACAAGGCGCCGAGTGCTGCCAATCACAATAGACACTGGCCCTGTTAACCAATTACAGCACATTTCGTATTTCAGAAGGCGAGCCTTCATTTGATACAGGAACTATTCGAGTCGTTCATGCCAGACTGGGGAGAGAGGTGTTGTAATAATGTAAAATATGTGAAAAATAATGTGTTTTTCGAACAACCTAGTATGAGAGCCTGTTCTAGTACACCCCCAAAACAAAATCAAGACTTTGTCATTGCGCTTGCGTTGGCTCTCGTG
This sequence comes from Sinocyclocheilus rhinocerous, assembly GCF_001515625.1. Taxonomy (NCBI): domain Eukaryota; kingdom Metazoa; phylum Chordata; class Actinopteri; order Cypriniformes; family Cyprinidae; genus Sinocyclocheilus; species Sinocyclocheilus rhinocerous. The sequence continues at coordinate 13,880 of NW_015655609.1, read as the reverse complement.
TTGAGCTATTTCGTTCGCTACCATTAAAGTATTAATTTGGCACACATCATTCTTTCTATGAAACCTGTAAACCGCTTTCACCGGTTCTGACTCCATAGCGCCACCAATTCTATAGCGGTTTTCCTGAGCATTGCACTTATTTCGCATTTACTAGAAATCAAATCAAATGGCTTTCTCTACTCATTTCTGCATCTGTCCTGTGTGCGGCAGAATTTCTTCTGCGCGGTCACGACGTAAGAAGTGCTCAGCCGCGCACGCGCGCAGCTTGGAGGGGACATTGTGCTCATTGAGATGCGATTCACCGAGCCGTTCTGAACAAGGTAACAATAGTCGGTTGAGCACAGAAATGGTGGTGTGCTAATTCTTAAGATGCATTAGGAAAGAATGTGGACCTATGTAACCTTTTAAATTGGACTGACAGCATGTCAGTGATAAGCTTCACGTATAGGGGTTTTAAATCTAAGGAAAGATGTAAATTAATTTTTTTAAGATGTTTAAATGTAAGAGTACATTTGGTTTTTAATGTAACTTTAAACCTGTATTGGTTTTAACTAGAGCAAGGTATCAATGCACATTTCCCAATTCTTACATTTCACAAGCTTTTATTTCTGTTCTGATTTTGAACATACTCTGCTGTTCAGTTAGACTGCACTTCTTGCCTGGTGTGTTTATTTTTATTCATTTAAATGAACTGGTTCATAAGAGTTATTTGGTTGCCGCTGTACAGTAAACACTGGTATTTTGAAGAATGAATTAAAATCATAATAAATTGAAGATTGTGATTAATTGGAAAATCAATATTTACCCAGTTGTAACTTTCTGACTCTACAAATCTCATGAATGATGATGCATTGGACATTTCTTTCTAATCTTATTTTGCCGAAAGGTTTAATAGTCTGGTGTGTTGACATGCTTTACTTGGATTTCGGGACAGTCAGAAACCAATTCAGAAACGCTGCTAGGTTCCAGAGCATTAACACATTCATCTTGTTAATAGTGGTGTTCTCATCCTGAATGGTTTGGCTGCAAGAGACGCTTTTGTCATACCAAACACATTTTCTTCATTTACATACTCATTATTTACCAATAGCTGGCCTAAACCCCATGGTAAACAAAGGGGTCCGTAGGGCTTACAAGGTCACCTGAGAGAAAGCCAGAGCATACAGGGAGTTTCACAGGAAGTAGAGCTCAGACTGCAGTCACACAGCCCTCTAGCATACATGCGCAGACTGCGTACTGAAACCAGAGCGTGAGGTTGGCACATGGCCCACCCCCTTCATTAGGACACTACTGCAGATGGTATGCTGGGAATGTTGTCTTATTACAGTGCTGAGCCGTCAAGGATGCTCGTGACAAATACACACAGCGTGCAAAAGCAGAATGACCTTAATGTTTGCTCTCAGAAGGGTTTCGTTTGCTCTGGGACGTGGTAACCAAGGTGATGGCCACCGCTTAGACTGCATGTTTAAGATGAATGTTTGTCTGGCTTGTTTGTTTTTCTTGTACCATGATGTGTTTCTATTCAAGATGCTCTCTCCATTCAGGCTGAAGCAGATATAAATAAAGTAAATCTGAATGCGTATGTATAAACAATATACATTATTATTTGACCATATTTACTTTCTTAATACACATCCTGGTTATATTTTAAACAATTAATTAGTATTCTTCTTTGCAGTCATAAATTGTTTTGCCCTGAATTGAAACAAATTATTTGAATTTTCTTGTTGAATATTGAATATTTTCTTGTTGCATATAAAATGGGTTGTGAATGCGCTTTCATATTGACTTTGAAGTTGCTGAGGTCACTAATGATATTAGATAATATTAATCACTAGTCCGTAATCACTAATTAGGCATGGTTTTAACAAACCTACATTTGGCTTAGTTCCATTTAAATGGTACTTGCCCACTGTACCTCATGAATAAAATCTGATTTTTTTTAGTTCTGAATGCAATCAAAAAATGTAACTTCACATTATGGAAGTATGACTTTTAATGTATTCTTTTGTATATATTTGATATATGAAGAGACTGAATGTATAGAGAGCCATTTCTCATCACTTTATGTGCTGTAAAATGACTGTTTCTAGAAAAATATGTGGATGTTTGCTTGATTGGAGTGAAGTTGATTACATTAATTTCTGTTGTTTTTAAGAGAAGAGATATTAAGCATTGGGTCGTATGGAGATTAAACCTGTAAAACCCTTTCTCTCTCAGATCTCTCTTGAGAGATTTCACAGAGTCATGCCTCATCCACAATGCACTGAATCTATTGCTATTGTGACCTTTTCTTTTATGAAGGAAAACTATTGAGGGAATGGAAACTCCTCTCTCTTTCCGTCTTCAGCAGTGGTGTCGTGAGCAAATATCAGCGAGGATTATTGAGTGGGGAGAATTTGAAACCTCTCTGACGGTAGACGGATTCATTAAAGGGATAAGATACCCAAAAATGAAAATTCTGTCATTTACTCGCCCTCATGTCGTTCCAAAACTGTCCTTTCTTCTGTCGAACACAGAAGGTATTTGAAGAAATGTCTCAGTGTTTTTTTTTTTTCCATTGGGCTCCAATGTTGTTTGGTTCCCAATGTTCCTTAAAATATCCTCTTTTGTGTTCCACAGAAGAAAGTCAAACAGGTGTGGATCGATATGAGGCTGAGTAAATGATTTTGCATTTTTCGGCTATAACAGAAACTGTTTCAGTGTACCATGCTTGTCTAGTGTGCATATTTTCCCTTTAAAGGGAAAGTTCATCCAAAAATGAAAATTTGATGTTTATCTGCTTACCCCCAGGGCATCCAAGATGTAGGTGACTTTGTTTCTTCAGTAGAACACATATGATGATTTTTAAGTCCAACCGTTGCAGTCTATCAGTCTTATAATGCATGGCAATGGTAACAAAATCTATGAGAGTAAAAAAAACATGCACAGACAAATCCAAATTAAACCCTGCGGCTCGTGACGACACATTGATGTCCTAAGACATGAAACGATCGGTTTGTGCGAGAAACCGAATGGTATTTATATCATTTTTTACCTCTAATACAACACTATGTCCAACTTCCTTGAGTGCGCGCAGGCATCCAATGCGTGAGGTGTGTACGCGCTCTGGCGTAGTTTACGCAAACGCCGGAAGTGATCTCTCTCGCGCGCGTATACGTCACTCATTGGTTACACAGTGCAGAGTCATTGTAGGTACGACGGCTAATCAAAATGGTACTTACTTGCGCTTATCCGGATTGTTCAAACCGACTTAAAACTAAAAGATTACGTTCTCTCGCGCGAACTCATTCGGGAGTGGTGACTTTCCACGTATTCCCAACTTCTGAGCCTGCTCGCCTGAAGTTATGGTTGATTGCTCTTAGGCTGGATATCAACACACCCATTAACGTAAACTACGCCAGAGCACGTACACACCTCACGCATTGGATGCCGTGCGAGCGCTCAAGGAAGTTGGACATAGTGCTGTATTAGAGGTAAAAAATGATATAAATACTGTTCGGTTTCTTGCACAAACCGATCGTTTCGTGTCTTAGGACATCAATGTGTCGTCACAAGCTTCAGGGTTTAATTTGGATTTGTCTGTGCATGTTTTTTTTTACTCTCATAGATTTTGTTACCATTGCCATGCATTATAAGACTGATAGACTGCAACGGTTGGACTTAAAAATCATCATATGTGTTCTACTGAAGAAACAAAGTCACCTACATCTTGGATGCCCTGTGGGTAAGCAGATAAACATCAAATTTTCATTTTTGGGTGAACTATCCCTTTAAAGGTGCAGTCACATTTACCATTGCTTGCTTAGTGAATTTTTATTGGCAAAATCAACAACATCAAGTCATTTCAATAGGAATCCACACAATTGGGAATTTGAGTGTGAAAGATCTCCCCATGCAGACATTGTAACTGGTTCAAATTGGTTGATTCACCCTGTTGACCAACAGAAAACTCCTAGGTTTGAAAGTGACTTTGTGAGCTGTGCGTCATGTGTCACTACACCTTTTTACAAGCAAGATTGCACCGAAATGTGAGCGCAGCTTACCAATGGTTTTTAAGTTTGGCTCTTCTAGTCATATATAGGTCTATAGTAGGGGTGCTCCGATCAGGATTTTTGAGGCCGATCACAGAAAGCAGTATCTGCTGATACCGATCACCGATACTGATCTTTTTAAAGCCTTCTTTTTATCATTTAGAACTATTTATATTGATACTCCAATCAGGATTTTTAGACATTTATTCAGGGCCTGAATTTCATTTTTGAAAATGGGGGGAATTCCCCTCTTAGGTGTCTCTTGTGAGAGGGGAAGCAGCACGGACTGTGCTTTCACACAGGAGTCCGCTACTGATCCATGGCTGTTTACCACAAACACAACATTTATCCATTATTTTGATTTCAAATCCAAACATTGTAACTGAAAAGGCTTTTTCAGCATTGCAATTCTTTTTTTACACAGTACAGTAATACAATATTTTACAGACATGTTTTAACACAATAAATATAAACAACACATTATTCAATGCTTTTTACTTTTGCATTTACTTCTAGACTTATATATTAAGTTGCTCAAGCAAGTGGCAAAACATTTAAACTACTTTTCTTACATTATCACAAACTTACCATTGACAGAAAATGTCAGCTCTACTGCCTTTTCTTTTGCATTGAAATCTTTATTACAAGCAATCCTGCAGTTCATAAAGAACTTTGTTTTCCTACCTCCACGAGTGCCATCTGTTATTGCCTTGTTTATCTAAAAGTGCTCTTTCCCTTTAAACCAAGCCAAAAAACCATATGTGTTGACTGTGAAACACAGTAGACTTTAATAATATGCATTTATGGTGTAATTACTACATTTTCGTGTCAATCCATGTTCATATTTACTGCAAAAAATGCGCTGTTACTTTAATTCAGCGCTTGCAGCGCAGCAA
>NW_015655609.1:5613-8150 GCF_001515625.1 Sinocyclocheilus rhinocerous | reverse complement strand
CCGTGTGCAGTGAACGCTTTAATCCGTTAACCTGAGCGTTAACATGAGCGCGGAAAAAATACGCACCGCATACGCACTGCAAACGGAGTGAGTGTGAACTTGGCATTATGTGTGTGCGCTGCGAATTAAAAAGAAATGCAATTTATAAAATTTAGTGACGATGTGACACTGCCTCGATTGTGCAAGTGACAATTCCTGTGTCAACTGTGCAGCGTGCAGCTCGCTTATAGACTGATGCGATGTGTGGTGATTTGAAGCCATTTGCGTATTTTGAGAGAGAAAGAGAGCGTGCGCGCGCGTGATTCACTCACGCTGTTTGTGAAATTACGTATCACACAAGGTTTTCAAATTACTTTATAAGTTATGTAATGAAGAAATATGAAGGTGAGTACCTCACCTTCAGCATTATAATTATTTCACCCAGCACCGGACAAAGACTGAGACGGTGCCGCTGCATGTCGTGCCAAACCTCTCAAGGCAGGCGTGTCATCAGCTTGAGATCGGTTTTTTGAGATCGGCCTTTTTAGAGACGGCCGATCAGTCATCCCAACGTGATTATCGGCCGATAGTGATCGGTAGCCAATCAATAGGAACACCCCTAGTCTGTAGTGTTTTACTGTTTTGAGTTAGAAGTCTGTACAGTTTTGAAAAATAGACATTAAAAAATCATGCAATATAAAACATTTTGGGGTTGAATTTGCACCAAAATTAACTCTATTGTGATATTGTTAATGTGATATAAAACGACTCGTATATACGATTAGTTCATACAACCCACTCCTTATCATCAGTATTAGATTTTGACAAGTAACATCTCACATCATTTGACAGAGCAGCTCAACCATGTTGTTGAAGAGAGGTGTGCTCAAGCTTTTTAAAGCTTGGGATTTCCCCGGCTGATGATAAAATTAGCAAATAAATCCGATAGACCAGCACTGAAATGGGGCCTAAGCTAAATCTAGACACTAGAATATCATAGAGGCTGGAGGATGGGATCATTTGACCGATAAGTAACTGACCATAATGCTCTAGCAACCACATAGAAGACCTTAGCAACAGCATAGCAACAGTTCTAACTGCATATGGAATTGCAGTTAGTATGTAAAATGGTCTCCCTGTAGCCAATGCTACTCTGACCTCTTATTTTAGACTGTTTCAGCTCTGCTGTGCATGTAGATGGAGTCATCCTGACACCAGACCCTTGGGGACCGACTGCGCAGACACATTGAGGGGAAGAGTTGGAAGAGCTTTGCACACTGAAATTGAGAGACAGAAGAGCTTTTATTGATTGATTGAGAGAGAGAGAGGTGATTGGAATTCATAGATTGCTATGGTTCTTCTGACGCTGGGAAGGTCATCTTGCTATTGGGCTTTAAGTGCAGACAGAAACGATTGACCTGATTACAGATGTAATCTGTGAGCGTGCCTCAGGTCACCACACTCCTCTCTTAATCCCAGTGACCCTTGCAGGTACGTGGGCTTCCACTCAAAATGTCACTTCTCACCATGCAGATTATAGCTACACCTGTCACTCAATTCGGTAGATGGATTTCTCAGTATGAAGAAATTTAGTGATTCTAATGAAATTTTCAATTCAAGATGATCTACTTTCATTTTATTTGAAGATGTTGTCAAAATATTCATTGATAGTCTTTCCAGACATTTCAGATTTCTTCTGGCATTTTTTTTACTGTTGTCTTTGCATGTATCAGAAACCTTGGTTAGTGAACTTGACTTATGTTTGAATGTACTATTTGGATTTAGACTTGTGCTGGTATTCGGTAATGCGATATATCACGGTAATGAATATGCACGATATTGTTATCGTGGGCACTTCTAAATACCGTGAATAATTACCGTATTGTCCCGAATATAAGACGATTTTTTTTTCTTGGAAATACATCTGAAAAAACGCGGTCGCCTTATATTCAGGGTCTAGACTTTGACATGTCAATAATACACCCACAACAATAGGTGGCGCCAAATACGCATAAAACGAGTGTGCCATGAAATACGTAATGTAATCATAGACTGTATAAAAACAGAATGTAATGCGTGTTGTAAAGATCGCGAATAAAAACAAAAGAAAAAAAAAACCTTACAGCTGCATGAGTCGTGACGGTCACGTTAGCCTGATGGGACCAAACTCCCTTCGTGATTTTAAAACGTAAGACAGTACCCAGATCTGAAGACTACAGTAAGATTTAACTTCTACTGTTAATAAGATTTTGGAAGGCTACTATTAGATGGATAGCCTAAATGTCCTAATTCAGATGGGCAACCTGTTTTGTTTTTTTAATGGTATATCAAAAAGTGTATATTTTTTAAATGTGATTGTTGGTACATTTTACCAGTTTTTACCATACTTTCAAAACAAAAATTAAAATAGGAAAAATATGCAATATGAAAATAATTGAAGACAAAATGTGTTTTACTGAGAAAAAACAAGATTTGGTTTTTAAAAAGCCTTTTTCCAAAAGGTACATCTGGAAAAAGGGGGGGTCGTCTTATAATCAGGGTCGTCTTATATTCAGGCC
>NW_015655609.1:0-2296 GCF_001515625.1 Sinocyclocheilus rhinocerous | reverse complement strand
CGTATCGTATCGTGACTTTGCTGGTGATACACAACCCTAATAAAAATATGCAGCACAAACTGTTTTATAACTAACTGTTTTATATCTGTTATTTCAGTGAATGAAGTGTAAATTTATTTATAACAATTTCCCTTCCCTGTGAATTCTGGGATTGTCTTTACCATGAAGGATACATGTGATGCTCCTGATTTTGAAAAAGTGTTGGGAGCTATGAGGATCTAAAATGCTAATTTTAAACAGAGGTGCATTAGTATCTATGGTATTTTAGCAGAAAATATGTTTTAAAAAAAAATTTGATTTCACAAATCTTACAGATGAATTTCTTCATAAATGCAGTTATCTTGTCATCCAGAGATAATCTATTTATACTGAGGACATTTCCTTGTACAGGGAAGCCAGCTGTTTTCTGTGCCAGTCTGCTCTGTAATTACCCGTATAGTAGGTCTGGGTTGATCTCCTACTGGAGTGGAGCAGGGATGAGATGAGTCGGGGGGCGGGTGAGAGATCCAGCAGTGAGGCTGGGAACAGCCTCAGTCACATACATCAGAGCGTGACACAAAAACAGTTCTCCATCCACATCACATGACTGAGAGTCATGTTTGCACCTCCTCCTTGGAAGATAAGGGCAAGCTGTTATATCACCTCACGCTCAGATCTAGCTATTATTGATGTACAGTGACATTCCATTTCCTGGACTGTCTGCAGTGAGATGGAAAAGCAGTTATTATTTGGCATTCTGCTCCTCTTAGCCAAGACGAAACTGCATTCAATACTTTTTCTTTTACTTGGGTAATGTGAAATATTTACAATACAATTCAATTACATTTTTCTTTTTTAAAGAAATGTATACTTTTATACAAGGATGCATTCATTAATTATGAATATTTAAGTTTTTAGTGTGTTTTAAGTAAATGCAGATTTGGTTAGTATAAGAGACTCCTTTCAAAAGCATTAAAACATCTTACAATCCCCAAACTCTTGAACAGCATTGTATATTATAAAGCACAAAAAGTATAAAAAAAGAAAAAAAAAGAAAAGCCAATTCTATTCGATTCAATATCGATTATTTTGGATATATATCAGGTACAGGACATGGCAAAATTTCTCAAGGAAAAAAATAAAAAAAATAATATAATAATAATAATATGGAAGGTTAAAGTTAGCTGATTTGTATACAAACACAAAATATACTCAAAGTTTTTGTAATATTAAAGTTATAATGCTAACTTTAACTTTAAATTGCTTAATTATAGCCTATATCTACTCCAATTAGTTTTTTTGAAATATAAACATTTAAATGGTGGTTGTCACAAAAACCTGACGGATTTATTCAAACATAAATTAAATATCGAAGAACAGTAAAAATATGGATTACGTTACTAACTACAATTTTTGTCTTGTAATTTGGAATTAGTAACGGACTACAATTTTCAAGTAATCTACCCAGCTCTGTACATATATACAGTATATGTACATATGTATAGAACAATTTGTTTGCACAGGAAATCCAAGAGTAATGAAAAGCTAATATTTAAAGGGGTCATATGATGCTGCTAAAAAGAACATTATTTTGTGTATTTGGTGTAATGAAATGTGTTTATGCGGTTTAAAGTTAAAAAAACACATTATTTTCCACATACTGTACATTATTGTTTCTCCTGTATGCCAATTTTCAAGTAATCTACCCAGCTCTGTACATATATACAGTATATGTACATATGTATAGAACAATTTGTTTCCACAGGAAATTCAAGAGTAATGAAAAGCTAATATTTAATCAAAAATGTTAAAATAAACTATTTAAAAAACAATGAAAATAAAATGCTTACTAAAAAAGATTAAGTATTTTATTTGTTTATTTGCATGCCATGTGACCATTTACAAAACATGCAAATGTGTTATTAATTTGCATAAAGTGCTGGTTTCTGTCTTAGAACCCGAGTGAACTGGGAACTGAATGTGAGCGTGGCAGCAGATAGAGCTTTGTAGTCCAGGCACGGCTAGTCGTGGCCACTACTTTTATTCATTCTGTATTATTCATGGCAATGAAAAGCAGAATTTAGAAGAAAAACACTGAGTCTGTCCTGGCCGCCAGTCATTTGGCATGGTGTACCTGTGGTCTGGACTCTGTCTGGAGTTGGAGGCCTGGTCCGCACCCACATTGAAAACCGCGGTCTCACATGCCGTGCTAATGCCCTTCAGCTAACCTCGAGTATACACAAACGCATGAGCATGTAGATAAAGATATGGATTCAATTAATCACTTCCGCAGTTCCTTAGAAGTTGGAATGGTGTT
>NW_015655608.1:0-1793 GCF_001515625.1 Sinocyclocheilus rhinocerous | reverse complement strand
GTCAGACGCACCTCTCCCGCAGCTACGTCTGCACTTCACACGCGTATGCTCGAGGGCGCGAATTAACAATCACAAATGGCTGCATTCGAGTCTTCAAGGCATTTTAGGACACAACATCGTCAAGTAAGTAACTTTAACGAATGTTACAGCATTCACTGTAGTTGTCCGCTAGTAAAAACATAGTTTTATCAGTCATTATCCGTGTATGCCATTGTTTTGCGTTTACTACAGTTCAGATAAGTTTTAAGGGATAAAATATTTGACTACAGGGGGACTTTAACACATGTTAGACTGCACCCCATAAACACAATCAAGCCTAGAAAAAACCCAGTGAACCACCCCTTTAACAATTCGCATGACCCATTCCTTACGCATTATGAAATTATGACTGTGTCGTTATGTCCTCGCTATTTTCCTCGTGAGTTCACACAAGTGACCATGATTGTGCCTCTGGTCCTGATAATGCTCTTGCAGCTAAATGCATTGCAGACAACTATAACAAGGAACCTAATATATATGAAATGGTAAAAAATTGTAAATATATAAATACATTTATTATATAAAGCATTCATAAATTCTTGTTTCTATAGCTGTAAATACATAATAATGTTTACACTTTAGATGCTGTCAATGCGGCCAAATTGTATGTTTCAGCAACAAAAAGTCAAGGGCCATGCAGCTAACTAAATGGACTGCTAATCACAATAATGGAGTTATGGTCTTCAAATGAAAATTATTTTCAACAAATCATCAACATTAACTGGAGAAAGAACTTTTGCACATGTATGAAAATTTTCTGTGTGAAATGTTGGTCAACATCTGAACAACTCCCTACACTTTTCTCTTTCTCTTTCTTTTTCAAAAATTAAAAAATCTAGATAAATGTTTAGAAGGATACTGCAGCTCCTCTACAGCCCTGTTGTCAATTGTCCCTCGATTGTTGTAGACCAGAGTGCTGCTCAATAACACAGCCAGACAGAAGATGTTGGTGTCATGCTTTGAGTCCCCCTACAATGCAAAACCATATTCGTGAAGTTAGAATAATAAACTGGAAATAGCCTTGAATTTGCATTCACATTCAACTCAATGAAAGGTACTCACGCAACTAGAAGCTATAATATTTAGTAGAGGTCGACCGATGTATCGGTTTTGCCGATTAATCGGCACCGATAGTTGATTGCTGGAACTATCGGTTATCGACAAAAATCCATGCCGATAGTTTTCCGGGTTGCGTCCATTGCTGGAGCGGCTGAGAAGGGTCTGCTGTCATTACACAGTGCGAGAGCGGCCTCTAGTGGTTGAAATCACTGCCAGCATGTGCTATTTGTTTAGACACGCGATACTGCACGCTGAACAGAGCGGGAAACTTCAGACGTGGATTTAAATGCAGCCGACAGAAAATCCTGCCGCGCCACAGAGCGCCATTCACATAGTTTTCCTTTAAATTACATTATATTCGTCCCGGATTGTTGTTAATGTACATAATGAATTGTGTATTGTGCATTTTCAGCAAAACGTTTGTCTTTCTGTGGCTCTAATAAAGTCTGTGTGCTTCATTTATAGAGCTATAATATAGGTCGCGCTTTCTCTTTCCGTTTGCGCATTTGTTTAGACACGCGATCCTGCACGCTGAACAGAGCGGGAAACTTCAGACGTGGATTTAAATGCAGCCGACAGAAAATCCTGCCGCGCCACAGAGCGCCATTCACATAGTTTTCCATTAAATTTCATTATATTCGTCCCGGATTGTTGTTAATGTACATAATGAATTGTGCATTTTCAGCAAAACGTTT
>NW_015655607.1:0-463 GCF_001515625.1 Sinocyclocheilus rhinocerous | reverse complement strand
ACTGACTCGCAACGTTATATTTCTCTGCAATGAGGGGGTAAAATCTCCTCACTCTCGCTCTCTCTCTCAGATTCAAGTAGCTTTATTGGCATGGTAAAAAAGTATCTTTACATTGCCAAAGCATAGAAACATTTAAATAGACATTTAACACAAATATACATAAGAATAGAAGTATATAGCATATAGAGTCTATATATCTGTATACAGTAAAATGAAAGTACTAATAAAGAGACAGGAGAAGGACTGGATCCTGTCATGTCAGTTTATGTGTGTTGTACAGTGTTTTATTCCGGCTGTGACTTGTGGTTCTGTTCTACTGCTTGTCCTTTTATCATGGCAGGACTTGACGTACCTTGCAGCCAGGTTAGAGCTTGTTGAGGTTTCTCCCAGAATGTATGGCAGTTTGTGGTCTTTGTGGTGGTTTGTGAATTGGGGGAAGAATGTTTCCCTAATTTGTGTATAA
>NW_015655606.1:0-23042 GCF_001515625.1 Sinocyclocheilus rhinocerous | reverse complement strand
TGTGGGCTCCAAGCTACATTCAATAGATCAATTATATGATATGGTCGTTTACATGAAAGCATTTGTTATAAGTAGAGACATAACTCACCCCCTTAATTATGCCTCTGAATCATTATCATCTGGTCAACACATTATGGATACCAAATACAATTAAATCAATATATAAACACGCATTTGTGCCATATGCTATAGGCATTCTGAATCAAGGGTAGGGACGGGAGTGATGAGGGCGAAGTATGTATTGGTTGTAACATTGTTCTTTTGTGTATGTTGTGGAAGTATGTATTGTTATTATTTTAAGTACAGCGAGACCAAAGACTAATTTTCACCTAAGGTTGGGTTATAAAGTTTAACTAAACTAACTAACTAAACTAAATCTATGTTCTTGCACCCTGACATGTTATTTAGAAATAAGAATTCATTGGAAACTTGACAACCATTTTTTGTATAAATACTTTGCATTCCATGGTCTGCAAAACAGAAAGCACAAATATCGACTTCCTCATTTCGGTCCATATAAATAGAAGCGCAACCCTCAGTTTGTCACCAAAACGACGAGCAGAAAACAGTTCTTTTGATTTACTCCGTTGTGTGCAACTTGCCTGAACCATGTCTACAATGGACAGAGATCTTGTTCTGGAGGCGCTCTCTGCTCTCACAGGAACAACTTTGAAGCCTCTCACTGGATTAAAGGGATCACTGAATTCTGATCCTGAACTCGATATATACAATTTTATCACAGCTGCCATATTAGGCCAAGACATCAAAGAGATGTTTGTGAACATGGATGAATTCTTCGAGCCAAGCTTTGATTATGATTTCAGACATTTAAGTGACAAGTCAGTATGCATGCGGGGTGGTGAGAAATACAAACGCCCATGTGGATGGTACCGTTTTGCTCTTAAAGTCCTGAACAAGTACCCTGATGGAAACGCCTGGCTGGGTATGGATGGATGGAGGAGTCACTCAGTGGCTGGCGAGTGGCCTGTCTCCTATCATGGAACCAGCGTTGCGGGTGCTACAGGTATCGTCAAATCTCATTACACAACAGGTCCTAGACAACTGTACGGGAGAGGAATCTATTCAACATATGACATCGATCAGGCTTTTTGCTACAGCAAGGAATTTACATCCAAAAAGAACGGGAACAGATACAGAGTCATAATGCAGAACAGGATCAATCCAGAGATGAGGATAGTGTGTGACAGAAAGGACTACTGGCTGATTGAGGTTCCTGATGGCACCTCTGCTGCTAAAGAGAAGGAGATCGTGGAGAAGTCCATTCGTCCTTATGGGATTCTGCTGAAAGAGGTCTGAGAGGAGAATTCTATCATCAAGAAGACTATCATCCTTGTTAATTATCTGGTCATTCTGAACTTTAGTGCTGAATGAGATTATGGGGATAATGATTATTATTGCTGTTAATTATTTCTATTAGATAAAATTGTGTGGAAGGATTTGAATCTGAAGTCTGTTTTATAAGCTCTTCTTGATGAAACATAAGCTCTTCTTGATCTTGTTTAATGTTGTCTTGATTAAATTTAATGTCATTAATCAAAATATAGTCTGCCTTCAATAAAGACAGAAAATACTCAAAGACAAAGTTAATCAATTTCGATCATTGGTACACAGACACAAATATCTGGCTTATGAGTAGTATGATACTGTATTTTTTCCCTCAATTTTTAAGTGTTTTTTTTTCCATTGACTTTTGTCAGCCAAAAATAAATCCTGTATGTATTCATACCACAATAAATATTTAAGTTAATAAAATAAAAAAAATAGAACATCTCTTCTGTATTCATAACAGAAAAGAGGGTAGCTGGTGATATACACAAATGTCTAACTAATTCAGGCCTTGTCAAGGTGACATTTATCATCTGGAAATTTATAGGTCACTTTTTCAAAACTCTTCACACAGTGAGCACAACAGCAGTCTATGTGGGCTAAACTGGGGATCGTTTTACAAGATGAAAATACAAGATGACTACATCTTTCAAATTACATAATTTCTCACTTAGACAAAACAGCCACCACCAAAACAGTACAGTACAGATCAGTGGAGATAGGGAATGTGCACCAGTGTTCTCAGTTAAATGTTTCGTAGGTTAGAAACTATTGAGAAACAACTTTCATTTATTTAGCTTTTTCTTTATCGCCATTTATAAAAACAGTTCCATGTCATTTACATTTACACTTAAATAAGGTGGAACTTTATAAGCACAGACTGGATAAGTGATGTCTGTAAAAACACAGAGATGTGTGTGCACTGCCTTTATGCTTTGCTTTCACATGTAATTTACCTAATCTAAATGTATTGATCATCTGTCTGATACAGTATACAGTACAGGTCAGTGGTGGTGGGGAATGTGCACCAGCGATCTCAGTTAAATGTTTCGTAGATAAGAAACTACTGAGAAACAAGTTGAACAAACTGGGTTTCCTACAATACCATCTGATTGAAACAACATTTTCAAAAGCACACTGCACAGTTGTTTGGTCCGGTGGAAGTATACTCTCTAATGCTGTCCTGCCTTAAACTTTCATTTATGTAGCTTTTTTTTTCATCACCATTTAATACAGTTCCATGTCATTTACATTTACACTTACATAAGGTGGGAACTTATAAGCACCGGATGAGTAATGTCTGTAAAAAAATAAATCAGAGATGGGTGTGAGTACTGCCTTTACACTTTGCCTTCACATGTAATTTAAGTATTGATCATATTGTTACGGTCCCAATTGGTCTAGGGGAGGATCGCAACAGACATATGGTTGGTGGTAAATGAATGTGCAACAGCAGAGAAAACCCCATCTCCAGGCCCAGAATGGCTAACCCAAACAACCACGATAAATTACAGCAAAAGAGAATATTTTTTATTTATTTACATAATTCAACAAAAGAGAAAAATGAAAGGGTATCAGCTTAAGAAGGGAGCAAGGCCAAAATAACGAACATAAAGCTAAGTCCTCCATAACCAACTAATTATGCTACAAAGAAAGAAAAATACAGCAGACTAAGCTAACTCCCTAACATAACCAGGAGAAAAGAGGTAATGCAAAACAAAAAGGCACCCACCTTCCTACTAACCCCAACAAAGAAAAATAAAGACATGAAATAATAAAGGTAAATCAAGATTTACTTTAGACAACTCAAGTTAACTTCTAATTGACTTCTCTCTTTGAAGTCTCAATCATAGATGTAATAAATGAGACAAAGGACAGAAGCTCTACTTCAGTAGTCTCAACACAATTAAGGTAAAGATACACCAAATCAATAAAACTAAAGGCTTCACAACAACAGCAGGTCTGAAGATGAGATCACGTTGCACACCATCAAGCCTCCACAAACCACTGCTCTGTGGGTAGCTGTAGTTTAAATACTCTCTCGTCTCTCCCATCATCCAATCACAGCAGAACTCTAATTAGTAACATCAGGTGGTGATACTGGCTCTGCGGGGAGAGAGACAAACAAAGCATAGCTTGGCACAGCAACAGAACGTAAGTTATGAATATAACTATGGATCTGTGAGACCGAAGGTTGACCGTCACTATGGTCGTAATAGAATGAATGATAACCTTCGTTCCGCCTCCTCTCGAGACCTTATGTAAACAAAGTCATGCCCATGAACCTGGAGGCGGAGCTTCCTGCACTATAAAAGCGGGATGAACTTCTGGCTCATTCTCTTGCCTTGAACGCCTAGTGTTCTGAGCGACAAGGATAGTGATGGTCATCCTTCGGTCTCACAGATCCATAGTTATATTCATAACTTACGATCTGTTTCAACCTCACTCTGACCGTCATTACGGTCTTAATAGGATGACTCATACCAAAAGAGTCGCGAGGAACAGAAGAATGAGATTTTCCTAAATCTCGCTGGGCAACAGACATCAGAACTGCAGTGCTCACAGGTGCTGCACGGGTTACATCAATTCTATAAAATCTCAAATAGTGTACATGATGTAGTAGACCATGAAGTTTCCCCACAAATATCTTCCACAGAACTACTTTTTGTGCAGTGGGATCGTGGCTCATCGTGGGAGTGGGCTCGTATTCCTGTAGGAACCGAAATCCCCCTTTCAGCATAGGTATAAGAAATAACATTGACTATCCAATGTGACAAAATGCTGTTTAGACAGCGGCAACCCCTGCCTAGCCTTACTGTAGTAGACAAAAAGCTGAAGATTAGCTTTCCTCAAAGACTGAGTACAATTACATAGTACGCAATGCCCTCACTGAACACAGGTTAAGTAACACTCCCGTGCCATCTGCCTTACACCACAATCAATCTCCACTAACAGAGAGAGCACAGAGCTCTCCAGAGACACAGAGAAAATCCATTTAGTGAGACATATTTCAAATCTGTTTTCACAATAGGCCCATACTGGGACTTAGTGAGAGAGTTCAATACAAGAGGCAAGTCCGAACTCGGTGCCCGCAGAGTACGGTCTAGACACAAGTCAACTCCCTTTGGAAACTTACTTATTAAAGGAAGTCGGCCTAATAGCTGGTCATTGGCCCTTCATGAAATGTTGAAATAGCCAAGGCATAACCCTTGTTTGTACTGGCTGCCTTGCCTTGATCCAGTTGAAACTGTAAAAAAAGACAAGTGGCATAGAACTGGGTCCACCTCAGTGTTCACACACCAGTTTGAAATTTTTTTCCAGCTTAGAGAATAATTGGCCCAAATAGATGGGACTCTAGCATTGCTCAGTGTCTCATGTGTCATCTAACTGTTGAGAGACAGACTCCACAGAGACCATACCCACAAGTGCAGAGCAGTCGGATTTGGATGCCAAATCTGTCTGTTTATTTGTGACAGAAGATCCGCTCGAGCTGGCAGCTGCCATGGGCAGCCCTGTATCAGTCGAATCAGGTCTGGAACCATGGCCTTCCTGGCCAGTGTGGAGACATCATCAGCACAGAGTAATGACCCTCCTTGATCCTCTGAATGACTTGAGGAATCAACAGAAAAGGGGAAAAAGCATACAACAATCCTGTTGGCCATTCTTGAGATTTTGAGAACATCTAGGTCAGAGCAGTCCTCCTGTACTATAAGGAAGTACCATTCCTGACCATGAGTTGTTTACCTGGATGCATAAAAAATCGACCTGGGCCTCCCAGTTACGGGTTCAAATTTGACCCACTACTTTGGGTGTAAGCGCCACTCTCCTGGGAGAGGCCCTGTCCTGGACAGGATATCCGCTGCCACAACTGGGATGTGAATTTTTCTCAGAGATGCTAGCTGGGGCCATGACCAAGTCAGTAGCTACTTAGTCGCCTGGAGACAGCACGGCGTAGAGACTTCGTCCCACCCTGGTGAATTATGATACACCACAGAGGTGCTGTCTGTTCTCACTAACACATGCTTGAGATGAATGAACTGTAGCAACCCCTTAAGGGCAAGATAAACTACCTTTAGTTCGAGCATATTTGTGTGTTCCAAAGACCAATGGAGCTCCACGTGCCCCTCAATGACCAGCCCTCCCAGACAGCTCTCCAGCTTGTCAGTGATGCATCTGTTGTGATCACTGCTCTTCTGTGAGGAAGAACTCAGAGTGGAACTCCTGTGAGGAGAAAGTCTCTGTTCCTCCAGGGGAGCAGAGCCTTCATGCAGAACTGTGTCACCAACAGCTTTACTCCTTTGTCTTTTTGGATGGAGATGAAATGAATTGAACCAACATTGTATGCCACACGCTCTCAACAGGCCCAGAAAGATCACCACTGATGCTGCTGCTATCAGCCAAAACAACTTCTGTAATTTGTGCGCATTCACCAGTTTTCGTGACTGGAAATGTGCTTTCCCCAGACTGTTGGCCCTCTGAGGTGAGACGTGCATTCATTGTCACAGAATCAAAATGGATCCCGAGAAAGTTCACTTTGTTGAAACTTTGTCGAAGCCGTTGTCGCGGCTGGAGACTGCTGTTCTTCCAGTTTACAGTGGAACCAAGGGATTGAATATGGGCCAGTACTTTCTCGGTGTCCATTACTACTTGATTTAGAGTGGGGATGCAGATCAACCAATCATCTAGATATGGAACAATTTTGATACCCTGTAACTGAAGGGGGGCTAAGCCCTGAGACCACTCGAGTAATACTCTCGGTGAATCCTTTTGAATGAGAGTACCTTAAAGTATTGGTTGAGACTCATGAGGTTGGGAATGGGCCGAAAACCACCTTTTTTCAATTGTGGAGTAAAACGCATTTTGCTGTGCGCTGGGAGGCACCTTTGAAATGGCTCCTTTTTTTTCAACACACTTTAAACTTCCTCCACCAATACTGGCTCCAAAAGGGCATCCTTAACAATAGTCATTTGGACCCCTGAAAAGGGAGGTGAAACTGCAGTCGGTACCCATGAGTTACTGTGGACAAACCCTTCGGGAAGTGAGGTGGGATTCTGACTATTGACATGAAAGCTATGTTCTTGGACACCAGCAGGGCCACTACATCATGTCTATACCAGGCAGGCCGTTGTGGCCTTTTAGGTGTTCTAAACCTTTGTTTAAAGGCCGGGGGATTGCCACAAGTCCTTTGAACAGTCTCCCTCAATGTAATGGAATGCTCAGGTCTGTCCAACATTTCCAGAGAATCTGGATGAAAGACATGACCAGGCATTACTGGAAATTTCATCAGTTCGCTCCTTATGGCAAAGAAGTCTGAGCCAGCCATATCTGCCTGCAACATAAGACAGCTGATGACATAACCTCACTTACATCACGTGTCTGTGATTTTTATAAATCCAGATACGTGCGTGGAAAACAGCATACGCGCATTTCTATTCCGATTTTGTGCGTACGCAATGTTTATACATGAGGCCCCTGGTGATTCCTCACTTCTGCAGCATCTGAATGGGTGTCTCCCGATTCTGATTGATGCCCACTATCGAACAGTGAGTTGGGGGAAAAAATATACAGCACATCTTCATTTATGGCCTCTTCTCCCCAAGGCAGAGGTGGAGGAATGCTTTCCTGGCCAGGGGAAGAGATGATCAGGAAAAAGAATGATGAGCCTCAAATCTGTCCATTCTCTGAGATAAGCTCTGAAGCGTTAGTCAGAATCTTAAGATGTACATCTGTACTTTCTGTTGGTGGAGCAGTGGTTGGTTTATCCACACACTTATGACTTGTTGGTTTGAATTTGTAGTCATACTGGTGGTCACATAAATGTTTGCGAGCGCACTTATGATCACGACCACCTAAAGAGCATTCCCTCTTTCTACCATGCTCAGCTACCATGCTGCGAATCCGGTTCGCATGACAGAGTCATTCCTCCCTAGGCAGGACGGGGCCCAGGAGCAGGACTGAGTCACTCTGCCTTAGAAAACAGGCTATCGGCTGTGGGCTTGTTTGACTCACATGTCTCTGGCGGGCCTGGCTGCTGCCAGGGAAAGCGTGCTCTCACAATATTTTCAGACCTTTTTCGAGTACATTGACATGAAAGCTATGTTCTTGGACACCAGCAGGGCCACTACATCATGTCTATACCAGGCAGGCCGTTGTGGCCTTTTAGGTGTTCTAAACCTTTGTTTAAAGGCCGGGGGATTGCCACAAGTCCTTTGAACAGTCTCCCTCAATGTAATGGAATGCTCAGGTCTGTCCAACATTTCCAGAGAATCTGGATGAAAGACATGACCAGGCATTACTGGAAATTTCATCAGTTCGCTCCTTATGGCAAAGAAGTCTGAGCCAGCCATATCTGCCTGTGACATAAGACAGCTGATGACATAACCTCACTTACATCACGTGTCTGTGATTTTTATAAATCCAGATACGTGCGTGGAAAACAGCATACGCGCATTTCTATTCCGATTTTGTGCGTACGCAATGTTTATACATGAGGCCCCTGGTGATTCCTCACTTCTGCAGCATCTGAATGGGTGTCTCCCGATTCTGATTGATGCCCACTATCGAACAGTGAGTTGGGGGAAAAAATATACAGCACATCTTCATTTATGGCCTCTTCTCCCCAAGGCAGAGGTGGAGGAATGCTTTCCTGGCCAGGGGAAGAGATGATCAGGAAAAAGAATGATGAGCCTCAAATCTGTCCATTCTCTGAGATAAGCTCTGAAGCGTTAGTCAGAATCTTAAGATGTACATCTGTACTTTCTGTTGGTGGAGCAGTGGTTGGTTTATCCACACACTTATGACTTGTTGGTTTGAATTTGTAGTCATACTGGTGGTCACATAAATGTTTGCGAGCGCACTTATGATCACGACCACCTAAAGAGCATTCCCTCTTTCTACCATGCTCAGCTACCATGCTGCGAATCCGGTTCGCATGACAGAGTCATTCCTCCCTAGGCAGGACGGGGCCCAGGAGCAGGACTGAGTCACTCTGCCTTAGAAAACAGGCTATCGGCTGTGGGCTTGTTTGACTCGCATGTCTCTGGCGGGCCTGGCTGCTGCCAGGGAAAGCGTGCTCTCACAATATTTTCAGACCTTTTTCGAGTACATTCAGACTTGGTTTGCATGCACTGCTGGCAGTGGTGGGATTCAAACCCACACCCCCGAAGAGACTGGAGCCTAAATCCAGCGCCCTATACCACTCTCACAAGCTGCAATGCAAGGATTATCCATATCCTCTGTCATTTGAGCAATCCTAGACATGAGACATGAGTCCATTGCTGACTGACAAAACCAGCAGAACTGAGATGGCGTGGTCGCAATTGCAGTGACGTGTGGCCAAGTATGGTGTCCCATACTTGGAATTTGTGCTCTGCACTTAACACACACCTGGAGCCAATGCTGCGGCGCCCGGGGAGCAGTTGGGGGTTCATCCCGCTTTTATAGTGTGGGAAGCTCCACCTCCAGGGTCATGGGCATGACTTTGTTTACATAAGGTCTCGAGAGGAGGCGGAATGAAGGTTATCATTCATGCTATTAAGACTGTAGTGACGGTCAGAGTGAGGTCGAAACAGATCCTTACGGCTCTGGTGTGCGTTTCCCAAAAGCATCGTTAGTCAACTATGGTCACAAGTTCCGTCATTCATTACCAACATAGTTTATTGATTCGGTGTTTCCCAAAACCATAGTTCAAACAAACATTTGCAAACAGCATCGCAAACATACGTGTCAGTCAGAGTGCTCAGATCAAAGACCAGTCAGTTTCTGCAATGCAGGGGTGATAGAGCCCTCGCAGTAGCTGGCCCCAAGTTATGGAACAAATTGGCACTATCTATCAGAACAGCGACTATACCAGTAGCGGGCCATGCATTTTACACCTAGGCCTTCAGTGGCGTCCTAAATGAATTAATCCATCTCTTCATACCATTATAATGATGCCACGGCTATAGAAACCATAAATATTACACAGTAATGCAGTATAACAGGGCACTGCATAACAGACAGGTATTTTATGTAGCGAGAATGAATGCCATTACGAAAGAAAGAAACCCAATTAACAATTGTGCAACATACATCATCTGTAGCTGAAGCATTAACCTAACAAAATGACACAAATACAGTCCATCCGATGTTCTTACAGACATTTATTCACCCAAACGTATTTATACCTTACAGATAGCATTGGTATAAAACAAATAAGGTGATTACATGTGTTTTAAAGTTGATCTAACAATTTAATTTTCTCTTACTGCTTTTCGTCTTCACGAGTCTCCCTGCCGGTCTGTCAGCGCGCTGCGGGAGGAAAATACTGGTTAGCACAGCTTTACTAGGAAAGTGAGCAAGTAACATTAAAATAATTCATACAAGACGATGAAGAAATGTGTATACATGTGTTTTAACGTCATCTGCCCGCTGGTCTGCCTCTGCCAGCGGCGCTGCAGCCGGAGGAAACAAACAAAAAAAAGACGGTACCTTTGTTCTTTTGTCGATCGCGATCCGTATGAGCACTTAATAACGTGACTCTCCTAGGAAGCAAAAATTGTCCCTCGTCGCCGGAGGAACACCCAACGTTTCCGGTGGCTGGGTGCGCTATCCGGATGATGACCGTCGCTCTCTCCCTCGTAGTCAGAAGACTCGCTCGCCTTTCGGATTTCAAAAGCGCTTTTCACGGTCTCCGATGTCCCACGAAGAAACGTCCCACGACAGAACACAAACGGCAGCGAATGTGTGAAACAATTTCAACACGCACCTCAGCATATGCGATGAAATGTGTGAGCTGTCTCGGTTAAAGGCAGCAATCTCTCGAGTACTCAGAATAACGCAGAGAAACTCAATATTAACCCATACTGTGAGCTAACTGTATCTCAGAAGTCCAATAACGAATATACTCCGTTTTAAACAAAATGAAACAAACTAAAATCACGCTGTCTCACATTTCGTCAGTTTTTCACTCACGACAAACTTCTCACAACTATATTCTCCTCCATCTCTCTCTCTCTCTCCCTCTCGCTCGCCTTTCGGATTTCAAAAGCGCTTTTCACGGTCTCCGATGTCCCACGAAGAAACGTCCCACGACAGAACACAAACGGCAGCGAATGTGTGAAACAGTTTCAACACGCACCTCAGTATATGCGATGAAATGTGTGAGCTGTCTCGGTTAAAGGCAGCGTCTCGAGTACTCAATATAACTCAGAGAAACTCAATGTTAACCCATACTGTGAGCTAACTGTATCTCAGAAGTCCAATAACGAATATACTCCGTTTTAAACAAAATGAAACAAACTAAAATCACGCTGTCTCACATTTCGTCAGTTTTTCACTCACGACAAACTTCTCACGACTCTCTTCTCCTCCGTCTTTCTCTCTCTCTCTCCTTTTCATTACCCAATAGCGTTACATTCACCTATTGAGGAGGCGGGTTTAAGCTATTAAGCATCCAATCACTAAACATAAGACAAGCTTGATTGTACACACCACGTTTTTCACATGTGCATTTCTAACAAACTTTTATGCTACATTACGTAATGATACATACGTACGTAGAAACGTACCAGTATAGAAAGCTTTTAAAACATCATCCCCGAATTAGAAATGAATGGACAATGCACAAACAAATGATAAACAAACAATAGAATAAAATAAATGTTTTAACCCTATTACTCAGGATTTTTATATAGGGTTACACTCTCCCCCTTCTAGAATATCGCATGCCCCCATGAGATTACTTCTCTAAACTGGGATTATTACTCTGGGTACTAGCGAAGCATTTAGTAGAGCACACAGGGAACACTGAGCTAATGGGTGACACCAAACTGTGTTGCAGAATTATTTTCTCAGCTCTACACTCTCCTCACCGTTTATTACCATTCCTCTGTGAACTAAAGTTAGTGGACGGCTAGTGGGCTGGCCTAGGCTGTCATAGCTCAGTTTGACTACGGGCCTTACTTCTCTTCTGGGGCGTACAGAGACAGGCTCTACTGCATCTCTTCGGGCACTCTCTCTGTGACTTTCTCCCCCTTCTAGCTCTGGATCTCCTGCTTCTGCTGGATTTGATTCTTCCAGGGCTTCTTCAGGGAGCAGAGGTGCAGTATCATTGACAGAGGGTTCAGGTAAGTCATTTTCACTGGAGATAGCTTCCTTTTCCACATATGGTGTAAACTGGACAACACACTTTGGTTGTGGCTGTTTTTCCACCCGGTCTGGGTAAAAGTAACACAGCTCCTCTTCACTTTCAGTGTCACTCTCACGATTGTTATCCATCTGTGTCACACTTGTCCCTCCTAATCCATTTCTCTGTTTTCTTTTCACAGATCGTACTCTTGTCTCCGGTGGTGCCAGATGATCCATTGATTCTGCAGGAGCTGTCAGTCTCACATCATCCCCGATTGGTAGGATATGGTCTTGGTGCAAAGTTCTTACACTTCCCATTCCACTTAAAGGTTTCAGGCGATACACAGGTAAGTTTTTCATCTTTTCTACCACCAGGTAAGGAACTGAATTCCACTTGTCACCAAGCTTATTCTTCCCAGTCACCGCAAGGTTTCTTATCAACACACGGTCTCCGACAGCCAAAGTCTGGTGTTTCACTTTTCTGTCGTACATTCGCTTGTTTCTCTGCTGACTCTTCTGGGCAGTTTCCATTGCTAGCTGATAGGCTCTTTCCAAGTCCGATTTCATCCTTTCCACATACTGTCGATGGTACTTGGCTCCCTTTCCATCAGGGAAAGTTCCGAAACACACATCCACTGGCAAGCGAGCCTCTCTTCCGAAAAGAAGATAGTATGGCGAGTACCCAGTTGATTCATTCTTAGTGCAGTTGTATGCGTGTACCAAGCGATTGATGTGTTTACTCCATCTGCTTTTTTCTGCAGAATTCAGTGTCCCAAGCATGGAAAGGAGAGTTCTGTTAAACCTTTTGGGCTGTGGGTCCCCTTGTGGATGGTACGGTGAGTTTCTGGATTTCCGGATTCCAAGCATCTTCAGCAGTTCCTTTATGAGACCACTCTCAAAATCTCGCCCCTGATCTGAATGAATACGAGAGGGTAAGCCATAATGGATGAAGAACTTGTCACAGAGGGTCTTTGCCACAGTCAGAGCTTTTTGGTCTTTGCATGTGAAAGCTTGTGCGTAGCGGGTGAAATGGTCTGTTACCACAAGAACGTTGCCAATGCCTCTGGAATCAGGCTCGAGTGACAGAAAATCTATGCAAACAAGGTCGAATGGCCCGCTGCTGGTCATGTGGTTCAGTGGAGCAACCTTCTTGGGCAAAGTCTTTCGTGCAATGCAACGGCCACAATTTTTGACATACTGCTCATACTTCATGGACATCCTGGGCCAATAAAAGCGATCTTTCAGGAGTTCGGCAGTTTTCTCCACCCCCAAATGTCCTGAGTCATCGTGCAGGGAGCGCAGTACCTGAGTCCAGTACTTTTCGGGAAGGACGAGCTGCAACTTTTCTCTTCCAGAGGAACTCTGGGTAACTCGGTACAGAAGTTGATTCTGAATCTTCAGCTTGGAACCCTGTCGCTGTAGCAGAGCAACGGAATCATTGGAACTCTTAATGGAGGTAATTATTTTTCCTGACTCTACATCTCGCTTGACTTCACCAATGATAGGATCCTCTTCTTGTGCTGTCTTTAACTCTGAACTAGTCAGCTGTTCCATTGGGCTTAGACTCAGCATGGTGGGACAGGCATAGGCCTCAGGAATACTCTGAGGGGAAAGACCTAGTTGATCCGCCAGTCTTGATGACTCCTCACTCTCAGACACACCAGCTAACTGGCAGATGGCTCTTACCGCTGAGTTGGGTATTTCCTTCCATTCAAAGCACTTGGTTGGTTCCCAGGGATAACGAGACAAGAAGTCTGCATCAATGTTATGGCGTCCGGGTTTGTACTTTAAGCTGAAGTTATAGGTAGCCAATGCAGCTAATCAGCGATGACCTGTGGCATTCAGCTTGGCACTTGACAACACATAAGTAAGTGGATTGTTGTCCGTCCTTACCGTGAACTGGGCTCCGTATAGGTAGTCGTGGAACTTGTCCACCACAGCCCACTTTCAGCGCCAAGAACTCCAGCTGATGAACTGGGTATCGTCTCTCTGAGCCACTCAGCTTCCGGCTTGCATAGGCTACTGGCCTGAGCCCTTCAGGATGTTCTTGATTCAGGACAGCGCCTAGTCCATTCATGCTGGCGTCCACGTGTAGGACATACGGCTTGATGGGGTCTGCAAAAGCGAGCACAGGGGCATGTGTGAGGCAGTGAATGATTTGGTTGAAAGCTGTGGTACAGGTGTCATCCCAGCGCTCTCCAAAAGGATCTGAGTCTTTGAAGTAGTGCTGGCCATCTACGGGTTTCTTAGTTCGTCCAGATGTTGGTGGGTAACCTTTGGTAAGTTCCGTCAGAGGCCTCACTATGGCAGAGTAATCCTTTATGAATCGCCGATAAAATCCACAGAATCCGAGGAAAGATCTCAGGGACTTTAGATCCGTCGGCATTTTCCACCGTGTCACAGCTTCAATTTTTTCAGGATCTGGTGACACTCCAGCCGCTGACACAATGTGACCCACATAACGCACTTTAGACTGACAGAACTGGCATTTGTCAATTGACACTTTGAGACCACATTCTTGCAGACGATCCAATACTTTCAACAATCTCTCTTCATGTTCTTCAAGCGTGCGTCCGAACACAATGATGTCATCGAGGTAGACTATAACTTGTAGGAGGTGCATATCGCCAACAGCTTTCTCCATCAGCCGCTGGAAGGTGGCTGGAGCTCCAGTAATGCCTTGGGGCATGCGTTCGAACTGGAAGAAACCCAGAGCGCAGATGAATGCGGTCTTCTCTTTATCTTCCTTCGCCATGGCTATTTGATAATATCCACTACCAAGGTCCAACACGGAAAACCACCTACTACCTGCCAAAAAGTCCAGAGCATCCTCAATCCTGGGCGTGGTGTACTGATCTAGGATAGTCCTTGCATTAAGAGTTCGGTAGTCGATGCACATTCTTATTGCCCCACTTTTCTTCTGTGCAATTACAATGGGCGACGCATACGGACTCCTTGACTCCTTTATGATTCCTGCTGCCAGCAGTTCTTTGATGTGACGTCTCACGTCATCGATATCCGCAGGAGCGATGCGTCTGGAGCGTTCTCGGAAAGGTTTGGTATCTTGCAGCCGAATGTGATGTTCAACACCTTGGGCCAATCCCACATCCCATTCATGTTTTGAAAACACATCTCCTCTGGTCGACAGCTTCTGTCTCAGTCTCTTTTCCCAGGCCTCAGGGAGTAATGATTCACCAAAGTCAAACAGCTGGGGATCAATTACGGTTGAGTTCTGGCCTCCGGAAGTGGTAGTGAGTGTGTCTGTGGGATACACATTGGCGATTACTGTTCCAGCAGGAATGGAGATATCTTTGGAGGTTTCATTGTGCACCAGTACTTTGACGTTCCTTTCTTCAACAGCAGAAGGTGGCAGTATCACTGGAGTTATGAACAGTCCAGCTGGTAAACTATCCTGCACAGGTCCGTCCACAACAAAGATCTCTCTCTTCCATGGTTTATCTGTCTCCATTTTACACACTGTGCATATCTCTCCCCTTGATGGAACAATGCAGTGTCCAGGCCCCATCCACTTGAGTTTTCCCTCAGGTTTGTCAGAGAGGTGCTCAGTCTCGGATTCTCGAGGAATGTGGATTTCTGAGTGACGAGTCTGGATTCTCAGGGAATGTGCAACACTGGATCCTTCAAGCTCTCGGCTCAGGGCAGCAAGACGTTTAAAGAAACTTGCATTGGTACCAATTATGACAGGCAGCTGTGAGGGACCTTGGGGTTCTGGGCATACCAACGCCAAGATGGACAGTGACTCTTCCACACCAGTGACGGAGGCAGGGAACGTGACATCCACTACAATGTAGCCCTTGTAAGGATAGCTGGAAGAACTGAGGCCCCATATGGATAGGCCAGTTAAAGAGTGAATGGGCACATCTTTCAGGTTCTTGGAATACCAGCCTTCAAACACTATGGTCACTTGTGAGCCGCTGTCTAAAAGAGCTTGACATAAACAGCCATTGAGCTTCACTTCCACAGTCAATGCTGGACCCACCAGTCCTTTGGGCAGACCACCTTACTCATAGACCTCTGTTTGGCTCCTTTTAGAGAAACATACTTGGTCTGAATCCTTTTTGCGGTCACCCGTTTCATCATGCTTTCCACTCGTGACCCTTCGTAGAGAGCGAACCAGCTTCTGAATCACCTGATCAGTGTTTGGAGGAGATTGACACTTGGTGGCTATATGGCCGTCTTCGCCACAGCGGTAGCAGAAGTAATCCTCTTTGTTTCTTGTTGGCTTGAATCTAGACGATGCAGAAACTGTCGGGGACTGAAGGGATTTAGGTTGCTGTTCAAGAACCGGGGCTGACTGCTGAGTATGACTGACACTCATAACTGCCAACTGTTGCTGCAGCTGTTGAACTTGTCTTCTCAGCTCCCAAACTTCCGAATCATCAGCTTTCTCAGTCCGCTTGAATGGCTTTTCTTTAGCTTTTAGCACCATGGATGACGTTGCCACAGCTTTGAATTCACCTCCCCATATGTGTGCCCTCAACTCCTGAATCTCCGACTTAAGTTCTTGAAGGACGGAGCGGCTAACTCTTTCATCCTCATGAGATTGTATCGATTTGGCTTTTGCAGTCATCCTATGTTGGGCTGCGTCATTTTCCTCAGCCTCACGTATCTCCTTCAACAGACTCAGGAAAGAGGGTGGGCGTTCTCTTCGTTCGTGGAGCCCTAACTGAAGCAACATCATATCTGAATGCACAGCACCCCTGATCAGCTGTTCCACACGAACTTTATCCACCAGTCTGGGAGACAATCCATCACGTTCCACTACTTTGTTAAGAGCTTTATCAATCCGTCTTAGGAACTCAGATAGAGCCTCACCCGGATTTTGACGCATCAAACGAAACTTGAAGTACAAGTCCTCCCCAGACTCTGATGATCCGAAGGTACTCTCTAATCCCTCCAAATACTGCAATGCACTTGCCTCAGGATTGGAGAAACGAACAGCTCTTATTATTTCCAATGCCAGCCCTTTGACACTTTCAATAACTCTGCGTCGTTTTTCTTTTTCGGCACACTCACACTCTGTTATCATTAAACGGGCTTGTTCCATCCAGTTCTCCATATTTTCTTCTCCCATGGGTGTTGGCATTATGGCAGAGAAGGTACGTAATCGTCTGTACGCACTGCTGTCCTCCGGAGGGTTTGCCATCCTTTTCCAAGATCTCCCCCACTGTCTCCCATCAGGAACTTGGTAAGCTTTTCAGTAAATCCTTCAGATGGAGCGTCAGGTAAGGTTTCTTTTGCAGGGACTACTACGACTGTCCAGGGCCCACCTGTTTCATCAGGAGTCACTTCAGGGGGTATGCGTGTGGCGTCAACAACTTGTTTGCACTCGCACAACACCAGCATAGTATGTGAGGTAGGTCCTTCCCTTGTGTCTCTTACACGAATTCTTCCAAGGACTTTTACACCTTGCATTACATCTTCAATAACCGATACTTCTGTGTCTGCAGGTACATTGAACAACATCACAGCATGCGTCTCGTCAATACCCGCATCCTTACACCAGCTGGTTAACGCTGCTTGTAGAGAAGGGTGTTTTCCCAGAGCCATCTTGAGTGTTTATTTAACCACTGTTACTTAGAATGCACTGTTAATGAGTACTTGAACACGTTCTTGTTTTATATATATATATATATATATATATAAAACAAAAAGTACCGATAAGAATACTGTTAAAGTACCGAATCGATAAGCAGTATCGGTAAGAGTAGTAATACCGTTAAAACCTTAACGATACCCATCCCTAAGTATAAGTGTAGCGCCCCCTACCTTTCTGAAGTAGAATTTTGTAAGGAGCAGCACCAGGTTCAGAAACTAAATGCCTTGTGATGTTGGATTAAGGCCCCCTCTCTGACTACACTGTACCCTTTTTTCCCTTGCTAAGTTTGTTGTCTGAATAAAGATCTCTTTAACCTACATTTGTATCTGGGTCCTACTTCAATAAGATGTATCCCCAAATATAATAACACTCACAAACAAATAAAAAGAGAATTTAACAAATAAAGATGAGTAATTTAATGAAATAGTAATTTGAAATGATAATGAAAATTAAACAAAATACTCAGATGCTCAAATTAGAGGAATTACCCCCCCGTTGCAGGCCTGTGTCGTGGCTAGAGTGCGGTGAGGCCTTGAAAACGTAAACTGGCCGCTTCACTCAAGTGAGCAAACAAACAAAAAAAAGACGGTACCTTTGTTCTTTTGTCGATCGCGATCCGTATGAGCACTTAATAACGTGAATCTCCTAGGAAGCAAAAATCGTCCCTCGTCGCCGGAGGAACACCCAACGCTTCCGGTGGCTGGGTGCGCTATCCGGATGATGACCATCGCTCTCTCCCTCGTAGTCAGCAGACTCGCTCGCCTTTCGGATTTCAAAAGCGCTTTTCACGGTCTCCGATGTCCCACGAAGAAACGTCCCACGACAGAACACAAACGGCAGCGAATGTGTGAAACAGTTTCAACACGCACCTCAGTATATGCGATGAAATGTGTGAGCTGTCTCGGTTAAAGGCAGCAATCTCTCGAGTACTCAGAATAACGCAGAGAAACTCAATATTAACCCATACTGTGAGCTAACTGTATCTCAGAAGTCCAATAACGAATATACTCAGTTTTAAACAAAATTAAACAAACTAAAATCACGCTGTCTCACATTTCGTCAGTTTTTCACTCACGACAAACTTCTCACAACTCTCTTCTCCTCCGTCTCTCTCTCTCTCTCCCTCACCTCTTCATTACCCAATAGCATTACCTTCATCTATTGGGGAGGCGGGTTTAAGCTATTAAGCATCCAATCACTAAACATAAGACAAGCTTGATTGTACACACCACGTTTTTCACATGTGCATTTAACAAACTTTTATGCTACATTACGTAATGATACATACGTACGTAGAAACGTACCAGTATAGAAAGCTTTTAAAACATCATCCCCGAATTAGAAATGAATGGACAATGCACAAACAAATGATAAACAAACAACAGAATAAAATAAATGTTTTAACCCTATTACTCATAGGATTTTTATATAGGGTTACATACGTAATTGAAATATGGAAACAACTCTCTTCTGTTTTTGTGAAAGAATAAAAAGAAATACACATATGTGTTACACATAGCCTATCGAATTTTCTCATGACTGACTATCAACCATAAAAAAAGCGTTTCAGAGGCTGCAGTAAAAGCAGAGTTTTTTTTTCGTTTAAACACAAAGTACTTTGAAAATACACTATAAACCTATTTATCAATGCAGACTTCTTCATACAGAACTTTTACAAATCAATATAAAACAATGGAATTCACTCACACATTAACAGACCCCCTAATACCTTTATTCAACAAAACTGACTGAATCCAACAATTAAAACAATTTAGATTATGCAATATTGTATAATAATTATACAATAATTTCGTTACCATTTGTAGATTTCATGATGAACTTCTTATCACCATTTTAATAATTTATGGCCTTTTATCAAATTTAGGAAATACTCAATGACAATGAAGGATGAAAAACACAACATGAACCTGCCTAATGCAGCAGAGTCGTGCACTCAGACTGTGTGAGATCAGACGTGAAGTAAGAGGAAAGCTAGCTGGGTTCATGTCACAACATGTTGCATACCGGAAAATCAAGACTTTTTGTAAAAACTAACTGATCAATAAAGTTTTGCCCTCTTGATAAGGTTGAGCACCTAATTTACATGATGGAAACAAATGTATCTTGATAGAGAGACCCTCTGCCTTGTGTGTCACAGTAAAATTGTAGTCTGAGATATATAGATTCAGCACTTTTAAATTGAATGTTATACATCTTTGTAAAGACCACCCATTGGGCCAGAGATGGTATCCAATGGGGTGGCTGAATTTTTCCTGCACGTTCAGTCTTTTTCCTTTCACAACAATGCAAAACACATACACTTACTGTATTAAACATGTTGCCCAATGCTTGCCAATATTTCAAACAGTATTTTCTTCTAGCTCCCTATATATTATACATACAACTATATAACAACATAAAGTCAAGCACTTAGTTAGAAATCTAGAATCCTGGCTGACGTGCCCCATGCTCCTGCTCCATCTAAACACGGGTTCTAGTGGCACTAGTCCTGGGGTCACAGATTTGTGATAACATGGATTTAATGCAATCTGCTGTTGTGATTTAAAGTTCTGCTGTTGAGGGTTGTGCCTCTCACAAGGTCTCCTGTTTTCATATCTCTGTCCAGGTGTGACCCTTGGGTCACAGGATCCTGACCAACTTAGAGATGAAGATTTCTTTGTTCTGGTTTGGAAATATAAGGGAAAGTGGCAAAACAGTCATTTGGGATTCTGTAACCAGAAAACAGCAGAACACTGCTGTGTGCCTCTCTGTGGTCAGGTATGCATCTCTCACTCTTAGATTCATCTTTGAGCAATTGATGTTATGTATTTATAATTTCTGAATTGAATTCTCATTGTTTAATTATGTAATTGGCATGATACAATCTTACCCGAGAGATCAATGAGCCAGCCTACGTGAGACTCTGTGTGACATCGGGTCCCTAATGAATGAATAATTGAAAGTATGGGATATCCAAAATAATCAAATATCTAAATTAATACATTACCCGTATTTCTGATTAGTTCCTAATTAGAAACACAGTCCAAATTTAATGATCACTTGAAATTATTAAACATGGGGCTAGAATCAAATTGAAACTGAAGATGCATTGTACCTTTGCCCACTGTCGTTGTCACAACCACATGGACTTGGTTTTCCTTTCTGCAGGTCTACCTTCATTGTGTTAATTATGTCATTTGGTTCAGGTGTGTCTTGTTAGTCTTCCTTGTTTGGTCGTGTATTTAAGTTCATGTGTTCAGTTTTAGTTTTTCCGGTCTTGAGTCTAGAACGACTGAGTCGCTAATGTCTGTATGTTTGCTACCTGTATGTTGGATTACCCTTTTGGGATTATCCTTGTTGGATTAAAGACTTTTGATATAACCTTCTTCATCTTCGTGTGCTCATTATCACATCTTAGCCTTTTGCAGCTTGCAATCCTTAGGTACTCAGACTAAAATAAACATTCTCCAAATCAAGTCATGAACTCACTCTTGGAATTTTCATTAAATTGGATCTTAGGCAATGTTCAGACTGCAGGCAAATCAGATTTTTTTCTCAAATCAGATCTTTTCAGGTAGACTGTCTGCACTAACAGTTGCAAGAGATCAAATATGAACTGTGTGTAATTGAATTCGTACTAGTAAAAATTGAATTGTAGAGCTGTCTTTTCTATTAATGTAGCTCAAATTCTGCATGCATGTTACAGTGCATAATAAACACCAAAATGAGATGCTATTTTTTTATATTGCATATTACTACACTCTAAAAAATGCTGGGTTAAATATAACCCGGGCCTTCCTCCTAAGATTAAAAAACAAACAAACAAAAAAACATTAAGTATCAGCTGTATAAAACATAATCTGAACACATCACTTATATAAATATACACATTCATGTAAACAATTCATGGGTATTTTCTAGTTTTTCAAGCTAAACAATAGTTTGTTTGGTTAATCTCTTTATTGTTTGCAAGAGGATCAAAGCTATGAATGCTTCAGCACAATGAATCTTTTCTCTGTAAATTAAATGTGTAAGCAAATTTTGTACTCTAGATACTGAAATCAGAGAGCTAGCAGCTGCAATGATAACAATAGACATGGTGTTGTGTGGTAATTAGGTTTTTTAAGTATTCACTCATCTCATCCTCCATATTTGAATCCGTTTCCCGGTGTTTCACAAATTGTGATAACCAGCCAAGCTCTGAGAGGATCGGTGATACATGTTTGAATCCACCTGGGTCTCCATTTTCACCATGAACTCTCTTTTTTGCCTTTACAAACTTATCTCTTAAGTTCTTCCAGACTTTCTTGCAAACAATTTCTTCCTTTCCCAAGGTGATTGCAATTTCTTGCCAAGAGTTATTTGCCATCTGGCGGTCCCTATGATCACACATGGACTGATCATAAAGATGTCTGTACAGGCCTAACTGTTCAGCCAAAATTTCTTCAAAGTTGTTCATGTTGAATGCGGTGCCGCACAAAGTGTTCGCTCGACAAAAAATGCTGTGCACAAGCACCACATGAAATTGCGTGCACTCAAAGTGAACTTCCTCCAACATGACAATGATGTCATCTTTGCCGTGTGCACCCAAGTGAACTTACGGACGCGTCGAGTATAAATCAGCCTTCAGTGCGGGCTCGGCAGAAGTGTGCATCAAGGGTGCATAGGGGGCGGTCGCGAGTACCCTTCTGAAAGCTAAAATGACGAATGGTACGGCAGTGTTCCTCAAATCTTGCCCTGGAGGGCCAATGCGCTGCAGAGTTTAGCTCCAACCCTGATCAAACTCACCTACCTGTGATTTTCTAATGACCCTGAAGACATTGATTAGCATGCCCAGGTGTGTTTGATTAGGGTTAGAGCTAAACTCTGCAGGAAAGTGGATCTCGTGGGCCAGATTTGAGGATCCCTGCTCTAATGAGTTCCTGTTTTTTTAATTTATGGGTTATTTACATTATGCATTTTTTGTGTGTATATACGTGTACATGGTTAAACAGTTACACCTTTGGAGTGTAAAGATGACTTTTGTTGATGTTGAAAAACTGGTTAAATTAAAACAAAAACAACAACAACAAAAAACACACACAGATACATTTAATAAGGTAGTTATAAAATTGCCCTTAAGTAAAAATAAGCAAATATGAATAACTCACTACTTGAGTAGTTTTTTCATTCGATACTTACTCAAGTACCTATTAGGATTATTACTTTTAGGGTTATTACTTTTACTCTTACTTGAGTAATTATTTATGTAAGTACTTGTACTATTACTTGAGTAAAGTTTTTGGATATTCTATCCACCTCTGTATGCAGTTGAACTTTGCAGACCATGATTACAACAAAAAGTGAAAGTAAAAAAAATTACAAAAAACTCCTGTTAGTCATAACCGAGTCTATATTAATAGCAGTGCAAGAGCACAAGTTTCCACATCATTGTGAAAAAAGCAGAAAGACTTTTGTTTTCTTCCAGTTTGTTGAGGCAAATCGGTGTAATGTCTACAGTGGACAGAGAAGTTGTTCTGGAGGCGCTGTCTGCCCTCCTCCAAACTACTGTGAAGCCTTACAATGGTTAAAAAATGGAAAGCTGGACCCTACTGAGCTCAATATATTTAATTTTTTGCCAGTAGCCTTTGGCAAACTTTTTGCAGATCTATCTTATACACTTTCGCAGCCAGCGGCAGTGGCAAGTTTCATCTCAGATGTACGTCAGGAGATGTGGACATGGATGAATTCATTGACCCACGCTTTGATTTTGATTTCACAAACACAAGAGACAACTCCATCTGCATGCGGGGTAATGAGCCATACAAACGCCCATGTGGATGGTACCGTGTTGCTCTTAAAGTCCTGAACAAGTACCCTGATGGAAACGCCTGGCTGGGTAAGAATGGTTGGAGGAGTCACTCAGTGGCTGGCGAGTGGCCTTTCTCCTATCATGGAACCAGCGTTGAGGGTGCTACAGGTATCGTCA
>NW_015655605.1:26293-26695 GCF_001515625.1 Sinocyclocheilus rhinocerous | reverse complement strand
AGGTGGCAAAGAGAATCTAGAGGGACCGTTGTTAATTTCTAACAGATATAATTTTTTTTCTAATTAGTACTGCTCTTCGGAAGCAACAGAAGATACTTGCATGTTTCCCGAAAGACAAATTATGTGCAATTTACCTTGATCTTCAAATTAAAAAAGTTTTCACCCCCCGGCTCTTAATGCATCGTGCTTCCTTCTGGAGCATCAGCGAATATTTGAACCTTTTTTAATAGTTGTGTTTGAGTCCCTCAATCGTCCTCAGTCTGAAAATATGGATCTCAAAATCATACAGTCACTGCTGGAAAGGGTTCAAATATGCAAAAGATGCTGGAAAACTGAAGAATCTGCAGGAGCTGGAGGATTTTTCTGAAGAACAGCAGGCAGTTTAACTGTTCAGAACAAACA
>NW_015655605.1:22689-26172 GCF_001515625.1 Sinocyclocheilus rhinocerous | reverse complement strand
GAGGATTTTTCTGAGGAACAGTGCTCAGTTTAACTTTTCAGAACAAACAAGGGACTCATGAACAACCATCACAAAACAAAAAACAGTCATGGATCATCCAGGTAACCACGCACAGTATTAAGAACCAAGGGTTCCCAAACTTTTGAATGGGGTTATTTTAATAATTTCAGCTATTTTTTTGTCTTGTGGACTATATGTAAACATCTTTTATGTAAAATATCTTACTCAGGACAGTACTAAATAAACAATAACATGCCTTTTGTATGATCTCTCTTATTTTGTTAAAATTATTCACATTTTCACAGATTCTGCAAGGGGTTCCCAAACTTTTGCATGGCACTGTAGATGGGAAGATATGCTATCTATATTTATGAAACTCCGATTATCCACATATTTTAAAATAGTGATTCAGTGAATGTCAAACCTCAGTGTGTTCAGGTGACAGTGTGAACTCTTCAGTCCATCAGAAAGCAGCTTCACTCCTGAATCCTGCAGGTGATTGTTACTCAGGTCCAGCTCTCTCAGATGAGAGTCTGATGATTGGAGAGTTGAAGATACAGTTTCACAGCATGTTTCATCAAAACCACAGCCGTCAAATCTACCCAAACAGAAGGTTTATGCAGATTATTTTCTGATGTTCAGTGTTTCTGCAATAACTTACTATACCCTTTATAATCAGGACAGCAAGACATTTTACATAATATTTTACAGACATCCGATCAAATATCTCGCTTTCTGATAATGAATCCATGATGGCAGCTCATCTGTGTCTGTGTGTAAGCTTGTCTTATTTTTTGTGTTAGTTTGTGTCTTTTTTTTTTCCGCTGTTTTATCGCTGTTTTATGCTAAGTGACGCGGGAAGATAAGCTTATTTCTGTGAGTGGATCTTTCCTGAGATTGTTTGCTCATTCTGCGGCTCGTGTGGGGCTCTTATATCGCTACTAACTAAGAAAAGACACTGGCCCATTGAGTCAAATGGATTAAGCCCTTCTTTTCTGAAGGAAAGTGCTTATTTCACTCTATAACGCAAGTGGCTTTGTCCATTAGCATTTTGTGAAATTGTTTACCATTTGTTATTTTGTTGGTGATCATTTTCTGTCGGCTTTCTCATTTCGGCGTGGGACGTGAATTGTTTGCTCTTTCTGGCCCAATGAGTCTAATGGATTAAGCCCTCCTTTGCTGAAGAAAGTGCTTATTTTACACTATAACGCAAGTGGCTTTGTTGTTTTTGATAGTGATCTTTTTCTGTTACTCCTTTCGGTGTGGGACGTGGATTGGTGTTGGCGCAGATCTTTTGCACTGTGGCTTCAGGCAGCATTTCGTTGGAAGAGGACAATTTGGAGTGCCCCTGACTACACATCAGCAAAGCAGGTTAAAGGAAAATGGCACGTCTCTTAGTTCTGATTTTTTTTTAGTAATGGACTTGACTCTTTTTTAGGACGGCTGTAATAGTTATATGTCATTTTTGCATACTGTTTTAGTACAGACGATCCAGTGTGCTGGGGGTATGTCATACGATCTTCATTATGGTTGGAAAAATGGATTATTCAAATTAGACTTTCCTCATTCACTGTTTCCTTAAAAACTTACATGATGGTGTGGAATTGTTTTTTTTATCTATAATATATGTTTTCAAGCAAGTCTACCCAGTTCCATTTCAGCCAATTCAATTAAACATCATATTTTTGTTTACTTCTACTTTTATCTGGTAATGTTCACTCTAATCCCAGACCTGGCTATTTGAGTACTCCTGATGATTTAAAAACTAGATGGTATTGGTTTTATTCATTTAAACATTCACAGCTTGCTTCCAAAAATGGACTCAGTCAGAATCTGGGCTCAATCAGATATAGATTGCTGATTTTATTATACTCTCTGAAACTTGGTTAAGTAAAGCTGTTCCAGATAATGAAATAAATATAAGTGGGTTCTTTCTGTTCAGATGTGACTGTTTGAAAAAGGGTGGTGGAATTGCAAGATATGTATGTCATAAATAAATTTCATACCAGGGTGATAACTGCGCTATCACTTAGCAAGGTGTTTGAGTTTTTAGCTTTAAAAACTGAGCTTTCTAAAGATGCCTATTTGACTTTGGTTGGTTGTTACAAGAACCCCTCAGCAAATTCTGAATCTCTTTTTTCATTACAACAGCAACTATCCACTATTAATTTTAAAGAAATATTATTAGTTGTGACTTTAACTGGGAATGGTTATCTCCTGTTTCAAATAATTTCAAATATTTTTTGTGACACCTTTCAGGGCTCTACGCTTAGTTTTCTTTTTCTTTAAAAAAAAAAAAAATTAGGAGCACATTAAAAAAATTCAGGAGCACCTTCTAATAAATAACAAAAATTAGTCTTCCCATAAAATGGGATATTTCACACTTTAAAGGGTGTGGCAGGTCCAGCCTTGTCAAGACAGCACATCTATGCCACCACTGGCCAGTTCTTCCACCCTAACGTGGTAGTCTTGTAATTCTACCCAAGAATATATTGAAATGACTAGGGATGCACCGATACCACTTTTTCCAGTAATCGCCCGATACCGATACTTTTATTTTTGGTACTTTTGGTACTTTATTTTTGGTATTTTTATTGCATTTGTACATTTTTTAAATATTGGGTACAGAAACCAAAAGGGTATGTATAATGTTAATTGGTTAACTTAATTTATCAAATAGATACAGTCAAACCAAAATCTATTTAGACACCTTCATCTTTTCTCACATTATCACAGTTTATTCGCTATAGTTTAGAAAAAAGTAGTAAAAAAAGAGCAAAGCAAACTCTCAAACGATTGCACTTTCTGGTAATTATAATAATTGCCCTCGGCTAAGAAGGAGCGCGTGTAATTTAATTGCTCCCTTCCTGCGTTTAAGTGCGAACTGTAGTTTCGATTTGAGGAATTGCCCTGCTATAGGCTATTGGCTGTGCTAATTAGAAGGTGGCCACAGCTGTTTTCACTTTAGTGTCTTAGACTGTGCTTATCTGATGTCTGTGTGCTGACGCGGAAGCATCAGCGGAAGCGTTCAGGCCTCCTTGTGTGAAGACCAACGAGTGTAAAGACCTGCGACTTTACCTGCGCGACTTCACCGAGCAACGAAATCGCCAAGGCACTTAAGTATCTTTTTGATCCTCCCTGTACACACTCTCCTTTTCTGTCCTCTCTTCTCCTCCTCTATCATGTGTTTCCAAAACATTCCGGTTGTCTCTCGACAACGCTCTAAGGTCACACACAGACGCAACGCAATGTTTCTAACCTGCATCCTATCTATACATCCTCTACTACACCTCTTTCTTTCTCTGTGGGTCTCTGGAATTGTCAGTCAGCTGTCAACAAAACAGACTTCATTTCTGCTTTTTCTTTAAACTCCACACTTAGCATCTTGGGCTTGACTGAGACCTGGATTCGTCCAGAAGACTCAGCAACCCCAGCTGCTCTAGCTAACAATTTCTCTTTCTCTCACACCCCCCGTCAGGTTGG
>NW_015655605.1:10414-17558 GCF_001515625.1 Sinocyclocheilus rhinocerous | reverse complement strand
TCTTCCCTGTACACACTCTCCTTTTCTGTCCTCTCTTTTCCATCTCTATCATGTGTTTCAAAAACATTCCGGTTGTCTCTCGACAACGCTCTAAGGTCACACGCAGACGGCAATGCAATGTTGCTAACCTACATCCTATCTCTACATCCTCTACTACACCTCTTTCTTTCTCTGTGGGTCTCTGGAATTGTCAGTCAGCTGTCAACAAAGCAGACTTCATTTCTGCTTTTTCTTTAAACTCCACACTTAGCATCTTGGGCTTGACTGAGACCTGGATTTGTCCAGAAGACTCAGCAACCCCAGCTGCTCTTTCAAACTATTTCTCTTTCTCTCATACCCCCCGTCAGGTTGGCCGGGGTGGGGGCACTGGTCTGCACAATTGGAAAAATTGGAAATACTCAACCCACTCTCCCCTATGCAATTATAACTCATTTGAATCTGATCTGACAGCTCCTGCAGCTCCTGTAAAACTCCAGGTTGTGGTAATTTACCGCCCTCTTGGCCAAATTCTAGGCACCTTCCTAGAAGAGCTGGATGGGCTGCTGTCCTCTTTCCCAGAGGATGGCAGTCCACTTTTAGTCTTTGGCGACTTCAACATTCATCTGGACAAGCCTTATGCTACAGACTTCCATTCACTCCTTGCTTCATTTGATCTCAAACGACTTACCACTACAAGCACGCACAAATCAGGCAACCAACTTGACTTAATTTACACACGCAATTGTATTGCAGACAACATTCTGGTAAAACCCCTACATATCTCTGATAATTTCTTCATTACATTTAAACTACATTTTGATACCTGTGTGCCACCAACCCCTATACGGTTACTTTTAGACGAAACCTACACTCCCTTTCCCCCACCCATATTTCCTCCGTTGTATCCTCCTCTCTTCCCTCACCTACCCATTTCTCATCTCTGGATGTGAATGCAGCTTTATGCTCTACTTTAACCTTGTCTAGATGATATTTGTCCTCTCTCCTCCAGGCCAGCACGGGCTGCCCCTTCTAACCCCTGGTTATCCGATGTTCTTTGTGAGCATCGGACCAAACTCAGGGCAGCAGAGAGAAAATGGTGCAAATCAAAAGATCCGTCAGACCTGAGTATGTATCAGTCTTTGCTTTCATCTTTCTCTGCTGAAGTCCATACTGCCAAATCTTCATAATTCCACAACAAGATCAACAGCGCTCCAGACACACGTAATTTCTTCAAAACTTTCAATTCTCTCTTCTGTCCCCCTCCACCACCTCCTACCACTTCTATAACAGCTGATGATTTCGCCACATTCTTCACAGACAAAACCAGAACAATCAGTAGTCAATTCTGAGCTCCACACACAGAACTTCAAACCAACCACATCCACTGCAAAAACTCCCATCTTCTCCTTCTGTCCCCACACTAAGGCAGAAGTATCAAAACTTCTCTTCTCCAGCCATCCTACAACATGCCCTCTAGACCCAATCCCCTCACACCTCCTCCAAGCAATCTCTCCTACACTTTTACCAGCACTCACACACATCATCAATACATCTCTCCTCACAGGCACCTTCCCCACTGCATTCAAGCAGGCTCGGGTAACCCCACTGCTCAAAAAACCTACATTAAACACTTCACTTACAGATAGCTACAGACCTGTCTCTCTCCTTCCATTCATAGCGAAAACCCTCGAAAGAGTTGTTTTCAACCAGATATCATTGTTTCTTTCACACAACAACAAACTGGATGCTAACCAGTCAGGTTTCAGGAGTGGCCAATCAACTGAGACCGCGCTACTGTCAGTCATGGAAGCCTTGCGGATTGCAAAAGCTGATTCCAAATCATCAGTTCTTATTCTGCTAGATATATCTGCTGCTTTTGACACTGTCAATCATCAGATCCTCCTGTCTGCCCTATCGTCACTGGGCATCACAGGGATTCCTCTTCGCTGGTTTCTCATCTCATCTCACTGGTAGGTCTTTCAGGGTGGCTTGGGGAGGGGAGGTATCCAAAGCACATCAACTTGTCACTGGGGTTCCTCAGGGATCAGTTCTTGGACCCCTCCTCTACACCCATATACACAACATCACGTTTTGTGGCAGTTAAGGCTTAGAAATAATGGTGAAGAAAAAAATCCATTTCCACATAGACTAATCTATTTATATGAATATAATGTGTATTTTCTAGTGGTATATAATGATTGTATAACATAATATAACATAACTGTGTAATAAACGAATTGGCTTTAAATGAATGGGGCAGAGGACTGTGAATTTACAAGATTCGAACCGCTTCCTGAACCAGTCAGGCCAAGTGAGGCTTCGGACGTCATCAATGACGTCATTGCTCTAAAGCGATACAAGCCTCAATGAGCGCTTCACTGAAAGATGCCGGGATTTCTCCGGGATACACTCGCACCGAAGCCTCGGCACAGAATGTAACATCACTACCTTGTTCCTCGCTCCTGCTCTGGCCTGCATTTCCCAAAAGCATTGTAAGCCTAAGTTGATTGTAGGTCCATTGGTGGCAATGGGTCTACAATGTAGTTAGGCTTACAATGCTTTTGGGAAACGCAGCCCTGGACTGTTGGCTGTTGTTACGGTTGGATTTCTGCTTGGTTCCGGTCCTGGATTGTTTGTGCCCATTGCGGTCAACGTGCTACCAGTGGCTACCAGCTCACGCACCCAATATCTTGATGGAGAGATAAACTGGTCTGCTGCTCTCTGCTTCCTCTAATAAACTCTTATTTGTTGAACTCAAATCTCTATACTCTGTTATTTCCCACACTAATAGCACATGATTGGATTATTCATTCATATGGGTTTAGATGTGTACCAAAATTCACAGTTTAACAGTAAGTATACTTTTAAGATAAAGTACTTGAAGTGCTATATTTTTTATGTGGAAAAAAAGTGCTATTAATGACATAGTAACAGTGTACTTGATTGCACTATTTAAAGGCACCATAAACGTGTAGTAAAGTATTATATAAAGGGAATGTTAACATCATTACAATACATTTCAAATGAATGATTTAATCTATAAAAATATATGGGCAATACATTATAAATACATTTTATATATATGCATTATATTAATCTTATATTTTAAATAATAAGTGTATTTTCTATGTATGATGAGTATATTTAAAAGTGCATGAAAGATGGTTTCAATTGTACTACAAGTGGTGACTAAATAAAAAAATTTAATACAGAGAAAGTGTTAAAAGCACATTCTAGTTCATATTCATGGTGTCCCAAAATAGCACAGTTGAGTACACTTAGATGTTCTTAAGATTATCTTGAGTACTAAAGAATAATTTTTAGTATATTAAGTACAAAATTAGTGTGAAAATAGAGCACTTTAAGTACATTATGAAAGTGTACTAAGTGTACTTAAAGTATATTTTACTGCACTTTTTTCACCTGGGAATTTTAACATTCCTGGTATTCTGTTCTTCATTACCTTGCTTGTGTTTCAGTTTTTCTTCTTCCGGCTCATCTAGTGTGTCACAATGCTGCTCAACAGATGCCATCGTCCTTCACTGACTCACTGCTGCTGGACAGGAAGAAAAAGGTTTTTAAAAGCTCCTCTGTCATTAGACACTTTCCAAGAATAAATAAGGAACTTTTTGTAAATAAACAAGTAAACAAAACATAGCACCATTTATAAAATATGAGTTATTAAACGTCTCTCTGTGGATGTATTATTCACTATATTTAAAGAAACAAATAATATTGGGTTTTGTACACCAAGAATCATGTAAAATAATACAATTAATTGTTAACAACAGTTAAGAGCATCACTAATGCTCAATCATCACTTAATTAATCGCTTAATTATGTCATTAACTTTAACTCTGCTTCAGTGTTACTTTAACACTATTTAGAGTTGAACCAAAAGTTCTTTGAGCAGGGTTAAATTAACTCTGGGGATTTTGCTGTGTAGGACCTTTACGGCAAATCAGACAGTAATAATGTGATCAGAAATGTGCCGAAACTGCACTGTAGAAAAAAAGAAAAAGAAAAAACAACAACGAATTTTACGGAAAATAACTGATTTTTTTCAGGTTGTTTTCTTTTGTTTTAAATTGTAGTCAAAACTGTAAAATGATCTCTAAATTAACTACTCAGCTGTTATATTAAGCATTATGACATTAATGAAAAATTAGAGTAATTCACATTTTTATACAGACATTTTTTTTATACAGTATGTTTTTTCTGTTTTCTTGAATTAGATATGCATTTATGTAAAATTACAATAACAATAATCTGTAATTAATACAATTAAAACAAAACTGTTAGATAATGAAATGGTCAAATGACTGACAGCAACAGCTGCCAAACAAAAACCATTATTTATTCTCCTTATTTAAATAAGCTGACAGCACAGTTAATATACAGGTATTTCCTGAAGTATTATGATCAAACACCATCATTTTAAAACAAAGGTAAAAAAAAAAAGCTGTCAAATGACTGGCAGCACAGCATGCCAAACAAAAACATTAAAATTAAAGTAAAATCTCCTTTTTTAAGAGACTAAAAGACTGGCAGCAAAAGAACATGAAACACTAAAGTCTCTCTCTAGATCTCAGCATCTTCACTTATTACAAACCAGTCTGACTTTAATTCTTTCATACAAAACTTATTTTTAAGAATTAACAGAGGTTTAGATGTTGATGTTTTATTGAAAATAATAACGTTTGAAGTCACTGTGGAGATAAGCATTAACCTTTAACTTCTTAACTATAGTTTTTCTCTGGCTGCTGTAACTGTGTGTTTCTAAAGCACATTTGTTATAGCAGAACTTGCAAGAGAAAATCTGTTCAGATGAATTTGGTTACTTTGATGATGATGATTTATTCGTCATATAATGGCCTGATTCAATTATCTCATCAAGAGTTTAATGTCTGAGTATATTAGCTGTTAGTTTTGCATTATTTACAGCAGTCTTGTAATGACATAGGTATTCATCATCAATATGTAACCAAATTCATCTGATCAGAATTTCTCTAGCATGTTTTGCTATAACAAATGTCCTTTACAAACACAGTTACAGCAGCCAGAGAAAAACTTATGTAAAAAAAAAATGTTTCATTATGATCTCCATAATG
Organism: Sinocyclocheilus rhinocerous; assembly: GCF_001515625.1. Lineage (NCBI taxonomy): Eukaryota > Metazoa > Chordata > Actinopteri > Cypriniformes > Cyprinidae > Sinocyclocheilus > Sinocyclocheilus rhinocerous. The sequence goes on along the minus strand of NW_015655605.1, from coordinate 12,468 downwards.
GTGACTTCAAACTTTATTATTGTCAATAAAACATCAACATCTAAACCTCAGTTAATTCTTAATAAGAAGTTTTGTGTGAAAGAATTTAAGTCAGACTGGTTTGTAATAAGTGAAGATGCTGAGATCTAGAGAGATCTGTTAGTGTTTAAAGTTCTGTTGGGATTTAAAGGGTTTCTGTTGTCTGTTTTGTGGGTCACTATTGTTTTGAAGTGTAAAGTCTATGCTTCAGTCCAGGAGAAGACCAAGAAACATTGATGTTATGCTGCATGTTGCTTTATTTAAAGGCAGTAACTGTGTAGTTGCTGATGCAGTGATAGTTACATTAGCTCAAGCACGTGTGCTGTTATTAACTAATGGTTAAAAAAAATGTAAAGAGAGTGTATGACGGTGATAATCCAGACAATACCTGTAAAGTAACAGTGTTTTTTTGTAAAACATAAAAAAAGGATATAAATTAGGACATTTTACCTTAATTTTGCAGCTTTTGTTTGGCAGCCACTTCTGCCACTTATTGATTGCTTTAAAAAAAAAAAACAGAATCTTTAACCTTTATTTACATTAATGGTAAACGTCTGGCACCCAGTGCTGCCATGCCTTTCACAATTTTTTATTTTTTTTTTACTTTATTTTATTTATTTATTTTTTACCAAGAGTTAATCCTGAAGAAAGTCTAACTAACTAACTAACTCCTCACAGCTTTAAACAAATAACACTAGGAAAGCCCCTCCAACGTCGTCAACTTTAACCCCAGATTATTAGTCGAAAACAGAACACATCACAACTCTCATGAGTAAAATCATGAGTGAACACCATAGAGGGGTTGATTCCTTTTCCAGTAGAGAGAATACAGAATGAGACTCCCTCAGAGACCTTTGACCACGTCCTTAAAGGGGTCATAGGATGCTACATGCACTTTTACAAGTTGTTTGAACTGAAATGTGTGTTGGCAGTGTGTGTACACAACCACCCTATAATGATAAAAATCCACCCAGTGTTTTTTGTTTTTTTTTATCTTGTAAATCATTTCCCCTTTCTCAAATGGAGCCGATCTTAGATGCCTGTCTGTAGCTGTTTCCATCCAAAGATTCAAATTAAACTTATGCGCAAAACTGGAATATCACATAAAACATTTGCGAATAAAGCACCGTTTCCATCCAATGAGTCAAAGAGAACAAAATCGTCACTTCCTGGTAAACTGGCACTAAATATCTCTAAGAAAACTAGGAGAAACCACTGAATATAATAATTTTCATAAATTATAAATTACTTGCGCCTCAGAGTGAGCAGACAAAACACAATAAATGCGGTCATTGATTTCGGAGGGGGATGCCGATGTTTGGGAACGCAGTCGTTTAAGACAATTACACAGAAATACTTTGACAATAGACTTTACTCAGGCATTTCAAAACGACCAGAACAACATTTCAGATGCTGTGAACAAGATCAGTCCACTGCTAGACAAGTTATTCCGTCCCATCGCACAGTCACATTACTTTTTTTGATGCGCATGGAGGAATTTATTCGGTATGCGTTTCCATCACAGTTAATGCTTATTTTTTCTTATTGGATAAAAAGTTTATCCTACTCAAATGTGCGCATACGTTTTTTTATGAGCATTTTTAGAATTTATGCGCATCTTGCCGTTTCCATCCAGCGTTTTTTTTTATGCGATATTCCAAAATGCACATAAAAATAGATGGATGGAAACATAGCTTGTGCAACGTCACACAGACCTAGGCCCCTCCCACGATTGTTGATTGACACTGGTGTGTTACCTTAGCTCTACCCTGAGTGAGCTGTAGACAGTCCGCCATTGATTCACAGCCGGAGCAGATGTAGACAAGAATGACTCCTAAGCGATTGAGGTGTTTTGTTGTTGGATGTAATGAACATAGCAGTCGTCATTTACTCCCAACATCTGAGCTGCTGAAGACGCAGTGGATTACTTTAGTTTTTGAAGGGAATGCACCCCTGATCTACATAAATGTGTTTATGTTCGTGCGAATCATTCGTGATCTAGCTTCACCTACAGAAGAAGTGAGTATAAGGTTATT
>NW_015655605.1:7917-9871 GCF_001515625.1 Sinocyclocheilus rhinocerous | reverse complement strand
GTGATAATCCAGACAATACCTGTAAAGTAACAGTTTTTTTGTAAAACATAAAAAAAAAAAGGATATAAATTAGGACATTTTACCTTAATTTTGCAGCTTTTGTTTGGCAGCCACTTCTGCCACTTATTGATTGCTTTAAAAAAAAAAAAAAGAATCTTTAACCTTTATTTACATTAATGGTAAACGTCTGGCACCCTGTGCTGCCATGCATTTCACTATTTTTTTTTTTTTTACTTTATTTTATTTATTTATTTTTTACCAAGAGTTAATCCTGAAGAAAGTCTAACTAACTAACTAACTCCTCACAGCTTTAAACAAATAACACTAGGAAAGCCCCTCCAACATCGTCAACCTTAACCCCAGATTATTAGTCGAAAACAGAACACATCACAACTCTCATGAGTAAAATCATGAGTGAACACCATAGAGGGGTTGATTCCTTTTCCAGTAGAGAGAATCCAGAGTGAGACTCCCTCAGAGACCTTTGACCACGTCCTTAAAGAGGTCATCGGGTGCTACATGCACTTTTACAAGTAGTTTGAACTGAAATGTGTGTTGGCAGTGTGTACACACAACCAACCTATAATGATAAAAATCCACCCAGTGATTTTTTCTTTTTTATCTTGTAAATCATTTCCCCTTTCTCAAATGGAGCCGATCTCAGATGCCTGTCTGTAGCTATGTTTCCATTCAAAGATTCGAATTAAACTTATGCGCAAAACTGGAATATCACATAAAACATTTGCGAATAAAGCACCGTTTCCATCCAATGAGTCAAAGAGAACAAAATCGTCACTTCCTGGTAAACTGGCACTAAATATCTCTAAGAAAACTAGGAGAAGCCACTTAATATAATAATTTTCATAAATGATAAATTACTTGCGCCTCAGAGCGAGCAGACAAAACACAGTAAATGCGGTCATTGATTTCGGAGGCGGATGCCGATGTTTGGGAACGCAGTCATTTAAGACAATTACACAGAAATACTTTGACAACAGACTTTACTCAGGGATTTCAAAACGACCAGAACAACATTTCCGATGCTGTAAATGAGATCAGTCCGCTGCTAGACAAGTTATTCCGTCCCATCGCACAGTCACATGACTTTTTTGATGCGCATGGAGGAGTTTATTTGGTATGTGTTTCCATCGCAGTTTATGCATATTTTTTCTTATTGGATAAAAAGTTTATCCTACTCAAATGTGCGCATACATTTTTTTATGCGCATTTTTAGAATTTATGCGCATCTTGCCGTTTCCATCCAGCGTTTTTTTTTATGCGATATTCCAAAATGCACATAAAAATAGATGGATGGAAACAGCTTGTGCAACATCACACAGACCTAGGCCCCTCCCATGATTGTTGATTGACACTGGTGTTTTACCTTAGCTCTGCCCTGAGTGAACTGTAGACAGTCCGCCATTGATTCACAGCCGGAGCAGATGTAGACAAGAATGACTCCTAAGCGATTGAGGTGTTTTGTTGTTGGATGTAATGAACATAGCAGTCGTCATTTACTCCCAACATCTGAGCTGCTGAAGACGCAGTGGATTACTTTAGTTTTTGAAGGGAATGCACCCCTGATCTACATAAATGTGTTTATGTTCGTGCGAATCATTCGTGATCTAGCTTCACCTACAGAAGAAGTGAGTATAAGGTTATTGTATAAATGTTTGCAAATCGCCTTTAATAATAATGTGCTAGTTATTAAGTTAAACTATGAATGCGGCTAAAGTTTACCATCTCTCAGACAGTGGCTCGGAAGAGAGGGGCGGGGTCAGCAGAGCTCATTAACATTTAAAGTGCATTGCAATTATCAGCTTGCTGTAGACAGAGCTGATTTTGATAGGGAGGAAAGCGTGTTGTTTTACACTACCATTGAGAAATTTTAACCAAAGTATGTTACAGACTTTTCATTAAGACCCTAAAGAATCATATCAACTTGTGGAAAATG
>NW_015655605.1:7436-7796 GCF_001515625.1 Sinocyclocheilus rhinocerous | reverse complement strand
AACGCGGATACGCGTTTTGTGGCATCTTCTCCTGATAACACCGAAAATAACTTAAATTACACTTTCAGTTTTGATCTTACAGATAAGAGCAATACATCAATAGAATCTGTAAATGGTCTACTTTTATTTGTATACACACATAATAACAACAAAACTTTGTGTATTTATAAAATAAAGAAAACAAACAGGGTGCGCTGTCTGCCACCTTGGTCTGCGTGATCTTTATTTAGAAACGTGTCATTAAAATGAACTGTAACTCAGCAAATACTCAACAAAGAGACATAAGAGATATATTTATAGAAAGCTTCACATGTCTACTTTTAAACTAAGCAAGTCTTATCGAAAGCAAATATTCTGTGA
>NW_015655605.1:0-5151 GCF_001515625.1 Sinocyclocheilus rhinocerous | reverse complement strand
GGAAAAAATGCTTACAATTGTTTATAAAATTATTTTAGGACTGAATACACCACTCTTGCCTTCACCTGCATCTCTCACAGTAAGGGGACGCTCGTTCAGTTCACTATTTTACAGATGTTACTTTCATTTGATTTATTTACTGCATGGTAAAATATGTTTGCTATGTGATAATTGTGTTCTTTGTTTCGATAAATTAGTACTAGTATCAGAGAACATCACAATCATGTTAATAATGTAGTTTGTGTAAACAGCATGCTTACTTTTTTATTTCAAATGTGAGAATAACAGTGCAAAAGAACCTGTTGCAAAGAGAGCCAAAGCAAATAAGATAACAGAGACTGAAGTTGACATGTTCCACACACCTGACAGCTCATTATGCAGCTCATTATGCAGGCCTTTGTCCTCTCAGGTGTGAATCACAGCATTATCCATGACCATTCACGCCGGTAGGTTGTGATTCATTCTGTATCGTTATGTGACACACAAAAAAAAAGACTAGCCCAATGTGTGTAGTATAGTAACATGCTGACCGTTAGATCATTCAAAGTCCACTTCAAAAGGAGATATTTTATTTAACAGAAACAGAAACTTTTCAAAAACTAAAACGAACGACTTGTTTGTACTACAACACATATTTTCCGGGATTTGTGATATCACAAATATCGACGAATGGGACGAGATCTGGTTGAGCTGCACTAGAGAAGTCAACGAGTGTTATCAATATGTCAGAGACACGCTAGCTTTCCCAAGGCAAACGAAATTAGAGTGGTTACAATCATCCCGGTTTAAATCACGAAACTTGATGCAATATTTTTAATTTGATGCAATATTTACAATGAAGCTCACAGGTGGCTATGGTAAGGGGCATGACATTTCCTGACCAGATGCCGAGTGCTGCCAATCACAGCACACACTGGCCCAGCTAACCAATCACAGCACACACTGGCCCAGCTAACCAATCACAACACACACTGGCCCAGCTAACCAATCACAGCACACAGTGGTCCAGCTAACCAATCACAGCACACACCGGCCCAGCTAACCAGTCACAGCACACACTGGCCCAGCTAACCAATCACAACACACACTTCTAGTACATCCCCCAAAACAAAATCAAGACTTTGTAAAAGATCATAATAGGACCCCTTTAAATAAAAACTGTAAAACACCAGAGAATAGAGATGTGTTTAAGTCTAGATTTATAATGCATGAGAGAAGCTGATTACATAGATGAGGAGGACCAGCGACTGAAAAAGCTCCATTAGTCTTTAATGTGAGACGAGATCTTCATCAGAACATCTTTAAGATCTGCTGGATGAGTGAGGGGAGGATGACATCTTTAATATATGATAGGACTTAATCACTGAGGACTTTAAAAACAAATGACAATATCTTAATATTGATCCTAGAATAAACTGTTATTAATTCATTATTTCAGTTTTGTTATTATTGTGTTGGAGGAAGTTATTTGACAACCACTTGGGCAGTGTCAGGGGCTGGCGTCTGGTGTTCTCCCTCTCACCACCAGAGGTCGCCATCTCCCATCCTCCCGGACTCCTTCTCCGTCACCTTGACTCCACACACCTGGGCACACACTCACACACACACACAGCTGTTGCCCATCCGGAACTCCGTCACCTTCACTCCACACACCTGTGCACACACTCACTCTCACACAGCTGTCGCCCATCATGAGGACTATTTATGCGCCTTCCCCCCGCCACTCGGGGCGGGTGATTACGAATGTTTGTTTCATGAGTGTTAGTAGTGTTATAGTGTTTGTACCGGGACTGATGCAAGCCAAGTGGCCGTATTGCATCCTAGTCCATTGCTGTTTCGAGCCGGGTTTCAGATTCTTAGATCTGTTTGTGTTTTCTGTTTTTACCTTTGTTTTTCCCCCCACGCAAATAAAACTGCATTTGGACCCAAACCCTTGCTCACACGGTGTGTCTTTCCTGACCGCGCCGTGACAGGCAGTCCAGCAAAGATAGATGGAGTCATTGGTTTTCAACAAGGAATCAAATTCATTTAACTAAGTATATAAATAATTACACTTTAAAAACAAACACAATCTTTACTTGTCTGCCCTGCTTTTTAATCAAAACTTTGTCTAAAGTAAATTTTTGTATTGTTGTATATAGTAATAATAACAACATCAAAAACAAAACAATAACCATCTAACCCTGGAGGTTTTCAGAGATGTGATAAAAAAAGAGTTAATTAATTCTACAGTTTTAAAGTTAAACGTGGCACTGACCGGTGAAGTTATGCTTTAAAGAAAATAGAAAACAAGTAAAGAGATAAAAACTAATCTGGTTTTGTTTTATTGATGCATCTAAAGCTTTTGATAATGTTTGATTGAACACCTCGCTTTATCTCATAAAAACAAAACATACTTAGTGCGAATTCTGTCTACTACTGCAGGCTCACCAGACTGTACAAGTAAAATGGGGCAAGAAAGTTTCTTCTCCGTTTGCTGTTAGCAATGGTGTGAGACAAGGAAGGATTCTGTCCCCAGTTCTTTTTAATCTTTATATGGATGATCTAAATGCTTGAATGCCTGTAGTACTGACTGCATGACTGGGAACATTGTAGTCAATCACATGATGTATAGAGATGATCTGGTGCTCTTCAGTCCTAGTAGAGCTGGTCTCCAACAGCTTGTGTATGGCTTTAAACATGATCTTCTATATAACTCTGGTAAGAGTGTTATGATCTGCAGAACTGAAGAGAGCATACATGATTCACTTTAAGGTTTTTTAATGCTCTGACAATTGTCTTACAGTGTGTGTGAAAGTAAAATATAATTGTATTACTGAGCACATGACAGATGATGAGGGCTGTAGATACAAGCTAACATATTTTTACACAAGTTTAGCACATGCTCAGATTAAGTGAAGATGTCCTTGTTTAAAACATGTTGTACACCGCTTTAGACTGCACATTTGTGGTCCAATGATAGGATAGCAAGCTCACAGAGGCTTATAATGATACGATGAGATTTTTATTAAAGAGACCCTGATGGCACAGTGCAAGTGAAATATTTGTGCTTGCAGGAGTCAACGCTTTTCAAGCTGTTCTATGGAATCAGTAAATAAAATCACATCTCAGTCTGTGACAGAAAAGCAGACCTTCAGCTGACTCTAAACTGCTTTCTCCCGTATCACTGATTGTTTGAATTTGACTAGTAAGAGTAAGAAATTATGATGTGAACGCTCAGTTTGAGCTCTGCATCCTCAGGATTTACTGCCATTAGACAAGTCCTGAGTATCTGATGAATGAGTGGACAGTCAGAGTACTGCAGTATCTTTGGGAGTTGTTCAGCAAGAGTGTTAAAATAAAGACCAGATGACTACAGATTAGGTTTTTTTAAAGCACTGTGTGACGTGTTCTGCTGCTTCACTAATATCAGGCCCAGGAACAAACAGCAGGATTATAGTAAATAAATTATACAAGCCAAGACTCTGAATGTTTGTTCAATAAGTGTTTTTTATTCTGCAGAAACTAGTGAAAAGTGTAGATTTACTGCATGAATATGTTCTCACTGTTGCCACTGGTAAAAGAGCAGTTTGTTAACATGCCTGTCAACAATAGACAATAAATCACACAATTATGAAACACATGGAGCTTTGAACTGAATAATAATACAGAATGCAGAAATATAATAAACATCAATAACTTCTGACTTAAATAAACAAATGACTAACCATGAATAATTATAGTTTAATTAATGTTAATTAATGCATTACTTTTACTATGTTAACTAACAATGAGCAATGCATTTTTTAATTTTACTTTTTAATGTTAGTTAATAAAATACAACTGTTCATTGTTGGTTAGTGTTAGCTCAGGTCCATTAAATAATCTTAACCGATGCAACTTAAAATTTTTGTAATGTATTAGTAAATGTTGGAATGAACATAAATTGAGATTAATAAATGCTTTAGTATTTTATGCAGTATTTTCATTGTTAACTAAATACTAATAAACTGACTCTTGTTGTAAAGTGTTTCCCTTGTTTCTCTGAACTGGTGTCTTCTTGGACTGTGAAATTACTCGGGGACTGTGAGAGTGTTTTTCTTCAGAACCAGTTCAACAAGATCCACTTCAGGAAAACAAATGAAACTGGTTTTTCTCCATTTATGAGAGTGAACAACACACACATGCCAGTTTACAGCCGTCGGCTTTATTCCAGAAAACAGCTTTATGTCTCCGGTAAGGGTGTGTGATATTGACAAAAAAATATATATCTTGATATTTCCTGGGATATCGATAATGAAAATTAGACGATATTGCTGTGTGTTATTGTGTTGGTATCTTAAGGACTACCGTACACAGCTGACTCCTAAAGTTTCTGATATTTATTCTTCATATTCTGTGTGGTGATCAGTTCACAGCAGTGATATAAAATAATCTTTTCCAATAAGTTTGTAGCGTCTGGATCAGACACACCATTTTTCATTTGATTTAACAAATCAATTATTCATTAGATTAACAAATAGTCACAGACCCCTCACTCAATAAACATACTGGGTGCCAGAATGTCTGCGAACAACACCAGGCCCCTGCTCACCATGGCAACCAATGCTAATATCACTGGTTTTATGGCCCAAAGGAATGTGGGTAGAGAAACTCACTACATTTTCCATAGGAAAGACCCAATGCACAGTAAAAATGGACTCTTCTCTAATTAATTCATAGGAAAACCTTTCTTTGAATGAACACACATATCCTTCAGGTCATTGTGTATGTTGTTACTGTCCTTGTATATTGTATACTGTTTTATGCAGTTTAGGGTTAGGGTTAGGTTATATAGATAAATGCGAAGATTGATCACCCCTGAAGTGATCGACCCCCTCTATCTAGTGATCCGTAGGTGCTAGAGAGCTGAAACATGGTTTATATACCATTAGGGGGACCCCCCAGTCGATTGCACATGGTTTGGTCGAGTTATGGTATTGCACTCCCAGTTCTCTTGCATCTAGAGAGCTGAAATTTGGTGTGTATACTAATTGGAGGACCCAATGTCGATTGCACATGGTTTGGTAGCTTTAGCGCCACCAGGTGTCGAGATATAGTATTGCAACTCTACTTGAGTTTCGCAGCGCTAGGGTTAGGGTTAGGGTTAGGGTTAGGTTTTGAAAATTACAA
>NW_015655604.1:24780-25781 GCF_001515625.1 Sinocyclocheilus rhinocerous | reverse complement strand
TTTCAAACATTTTATTTTGTTTTTAACATGTTATAAACATTAAAACATTACAAAAAAAAAAAACTAAACCTCCACAAAGGCACACAGCATGACAGAGCTCTGAATATTACTGTAGAGCTTTAGTAGTATCAAATAGTGTTCAACATCAGCCAAACAGTGTCACGTCTCCTGCCACCATAACAGGAACAGAGGGGGTTAGCGTCACTGCTGTAATGTCCAGGAAAAGCCAGTGGTTCAATAAACCCAAAAGGGGAGACAATGAAGAGGACATTAAACATAAGACAAATTAAACAGCATTTAGTCAAGTAACCTTTATTTAGATAACACTTTATACAATACTGATTGTGTCAAAGCACCTTTACAGTGTTAAACAAGAAAATAGCTCGTCAATGCAAGAGGACAATAACAGAGTAACATTCCAGCTAAAGTCTAAACCTAATTAATGCAGCATAACAATAACGGATTTGAATTATAGAATTGCAATATTGTACTGTGTATGCGCCAAGTTAAAGAGATGTGTCTTTAATCTACATTTAAACATAGTGTGTCTGCCTCGCTGTCACACAACAGAAGACAGCTAATGAAAAAGTGAGATGGGTGCCCTTAGTAAAACTACTCAAATTCAGTTTAGGGATTGTGCCAAAATAGGACAAGCAGTGGGGAAAAATAAATAAATAAATAAATAAAAAAGATTTTATTAGTAACAGAATAGCTAAAACAACAGAATTTCATAGAAATACAGCTGCAACATACTTTGCATGTGTGCTTAAGAATATATGCTTCTGGTGTTATATCTAAGCCAATGAGCCATTATTTGGAACCTCAATGAAACAGATTTAAAAATATGTGAGCGGAAACGCAGAAAGAACTGCTTTGAAAGAACTAGAAGAAATAACTGCTACCATACTTTACAAGTGAGAGGAAACATGCAATATGGATGCAGACAAACTCATGAAGACTGTACTATCATTCTTTATAACTAAGAGTAACAAAGACAAAAT
>NW_015655604.1:10555-24755 GCF_001515625.1 Sinocyclocheilus rhinocerous | reverse complement strand
AGTGAGGAATATTTAACAGCAGCGGTCACGGTGATGATGAGGCGAGCACCAGTGAAGTGATCGCGGCCGCGCCTCTCGTTTCTCATGCCTGCTCCGTGTGTCTGCTGGGCGGCGATCAAACGGGCAGGGCAGCCCTTTTCACAAGCGGAGATAGCTATATACGAATCGTGTCTTTTTTTTTTCTTATCTCGGTTCTTTTGTCATAAGTTATGCTATTACTCCATTAATTTATACTAGCATATACTGTATATCCACCGCTCCCTGAACGCAGTCTCTGGCTTTTTGCCAGTCAAACGCAAGCACGCTGCAGGGACGCGTCTAGAGTAATAACGACTCTGATCTGATCATAAAGTCTTTCCGAGTCACAGGGCTCAAGTCCAAGTCAAGTCTCGAGTCATTGCTGTCAAAGTCTAAGTCGAATCTCAAGTCTTCTTTAATTATGTCGAGTCGAGTCGCAAGTCATCAAATTTGGGACTCGAGTCAGAGTCAAGTCTCGAGTCATGTGACTCGAGTCCACACCCCTGCAACATTAGGTATGGCAGCTCAATGGAGCTTGCTATGACGCAGCTGAATAGTAACTGAATGTCTATCTTGCAGATGCAGGAACGAACACACAGAGAGCAGGTAGCAGATGACTGAAGACAAGATCCTGGAGGGTAGGGGAGTATACAGATGAGTAGCAGGTAAAGTCTCTGTTAGTGTAGGAACGATGAGAACAGACAAAGGAGTGCAGTTTGTGTGTGTCTTTATAGTGAGTGCTGATGAGGAGGTGGTGGTGCTGAGAGAGCGAGAGAGAGCGAGAGCGAGAGATCTATATACCTAACACGGTATATAAAAAACACATGAATACAAACAGGTATTAAAAACCCAAAACCAGACACAAGCAGCATAAAGACAGCACAACTGCACAAAAACATAAGAGCACAGACACACAAGGGTCTAGAGACAAAAGTAACAAGTAATCAATCAATTTATATTTCGAAGGGAAACTCGAAGATTGTATGGAAAAAGCAATTGCCCGTCCAATTCTCAGCAGGACACCACCACTACCTCACTTCCTGCGGCACCTCCTTAGGGAAGGAATGCAGCAAGGTAGCTGCAGAGCACACTCCACCACGGGTTGGTTAAACGAGAATTGAGAACGAGAACAGGACAAAATCTACCCTAAACTCCCATATAATTTGAGCAAAAGCCTGGTGATTGTAGGTCAGCACCGAGACTGCATTATACCAGTGTGACATCATGCACAATACAAACCGCACAGATGACAGATGAACAGATACAACAAACGGCAAACTGGCACCATCTTGGAAAGACTTTGGACAGTTGGTTTACTGTGAAAGCACTCCACACTTGCAAATGGTCAAACCGTAAATAAGGCTTTAAAGCTTGGCAATCAGGAGAAGACACTTATCTAGGTGAGTGCTGAAGTTGTCAGACAAATGAGTTGCCATCAGAGAACAGAGCAGAAGGAAAACACCCAACTCGAAGCTGCACAACTGAAATGGCACACATAGCAAATGTCAAGTTAAGGTTGCTAACTACATGGAATTCTAAAGCATTTTGCACAGAATACGTATCCAACTATTAGAGAAAGAAACCGGTTATCCAACACTTCTCAGTTTCTGGTGAGAGATCCACAAGAAAGTTAGAGAACCGAGCAGACAGTATATAATGATCTTATATACAGCCTCAGTTGATAGATTTGTACTGGTAGATTCAAATCTTCAAGTTAGATCTTAACAGGCTGAGGCTTCTGAATAAATGTTAATGCTGTAAGGGCACAAGTCACTGACCAAGGACAAAGTTCAAAATCAAATTTTAAAGCAAAAGATAAAGAAATTACAATATAAAATGCAACGAAATACAATCCTAATTCTCCTAGTCCCATTACCAAAGCAAATGCTTCAGTATTCAAAGTATAGTTTAAGACCTTAAAAGATCAGGTTCTTGAAATGAAAGCATAAGAGCACAAGGAACAAAAGTGGCATAAATAGTCAAATATACTTCATGTACACAAAGCATCTCTTCAAAGCAACTTTAAAGCATTATAGCCGGACTTATAAAAGCACGCACACCTCCCCCCACAAAGCAAAAGGGAATAACCCTAATGACAGACAAATTGAATATGTAAAGGGTACAAAGGTGCATAAAAAGGCATGAACAGAAAGAGGCAAAAAAACATGTAAATGCAAAAGGTCAAAAGTCACTAAAGTGGCAGGCAAAATACAGGGAAAACCGTATAAAAACAAGGGCTTAGGCCGATGGGGCACAAATACCAAACAAAGCAGTATAAATACAAATGGCTTATGGACAAAGCTGATGTACCGTTGAAAACTCTACGAAAAAATTTGACTTGCACAAATGCAAGACTACAAGAGAAAAGGCTTCAAACAAAAACACAAGCACAACAGAAATGTGGAGTCTCCATAAAATGTTAAAACGTTTGAAACTAGCAGGACAATAAAACAAATAAAACAATTTAATTTGAAGCTTGGAAAAGTGTAAATAGTTAAAGTTTGATTTCTGTTGTAACCTGACAAATGAAACCTAAACAGTTACACAGCAAGTTTTTGGTTTTACGGGTCAAATCCTTGGAAATGGCAAAGAGATTGTAGACAACCACTAGACTTTAGTCAAGAAAAAAAACTTCACATTGGAACTGCATGAAGTGCAAATCTGATTGCCAGGTTTGATGCTGCATTTTCTTTACCGAAAAGGATTTAAAAGGATTATGAAATATTACATGACGCATAAGCGGAACAAACGGAGTTTGTTCAACAAGAGTTGAGATTGCACTTGACTTTCACGTTCGTACATCGCAAATTACCCATTTGTAATAAAAGATATAAATTCAGTTTGAAACTGGACACTTCTTACAACTTAAGGTAAATGTCTATAACATTTGGAAACAAGTAGTTTTTAAAAATACTGAATCATGGACAAAGCATATGATTCTGCGGTCTCAAATTGGCCACAAAGGGACAGTCAAGCGGATGCATTAAAAAAAAAATTATATATATATATATATATAAAAAACACAAGAGTAAAGTCTGAACAGACTCAATTTGAGAAAGCCAAAAATAGCTCAAATTGCCAGTCAAATGAAAGAAATAGACATTCTAAAATAAAACAAATAAACACTTAAAAACAGAAAAATAAAAACTTCTTATATCACTCAAACTGTAAACCAAAACCATTCAAGAGCTTTAGCTGGATGAGGTACCTTTTTGAGGGTTAACTGTGACAACTCAAAAAAAACAAACAAACACAAACCACACACAATCCTAAACATCACATATATTTGGATATACTTACATATACTATTATATATACACACTTCGGGTTACAAGTCCGACTCTCTAACCATTAGGCCATGACTGCCCCTACAGTTATTTAAAAAAAATAAAAATTAAAAAGGCTGAAAAAAACTTTTCCTTTTTCAGTGTGTTCAAAGTTCTATTACTCAATACCAGTAAGACTTGCAGTGATTGAATTAGTGGAAGCTTCGGCCATCAGGTTTTTTTTTTTAGGGAATGTGAAGTTTTCCTTTATAGGAAGTGGCCCTCTGCTTACCAGATCAGTCCTTTATGAGTCGGACAGGATAGATGACCACTCAGCTGGTCAACTGGAGGAGCTGTTGATCCATAGTGTAGGCTAAAAGTTGCTAAGGGAGTACATGTGACATTGACACCAATGACCACAAATAGAATGACCTATAAAAAAGGAAATTACATTAACAATTAGAAATATTAAATAGCATGATATTCTATATAAATAACAAATACAATGGTTGCTGTGCTATTAAATTACCTGCCACATCTGTTGAGGTTGAAACAGACATGGAAGGAACAGCAGGATCAGTGGATGCAGGTGCTGGTAAGTGCTCCTTACCTGCAGAGGATAGACCTAACGAAAGATTAAAATAATTAAACCATTATAAAAGTTAGCAATGTTATGTCATATTAGAAGGTAATGCAACGGTTACATAAAAAAAATAATAAAAATAAAAAATAAAACACCTCACGAAAGGCATGGTTACCCATATAACTATATTGATTGTTGAAAACTCACCTGCTGTATCATCAGCTGTAGCACTAGCATTTGGGGCTGGCGGCATTGGTTGTGCCCCACCTCCAAAATATTTCAACAAAGCTCCTAGGGGATGTTCATAAGAATATAGTTAATGGAACAGAATGTTATTGTAACAAACACAGCAAGCCATCTGTACACAAAATCTTAATCTATAGCTAAGTGAGGTACTATGATATCGGAATAGAAGTGAAGTGTGGCCAAGTATGGTGACCCATACTCCGAATTTGTGCTCTGCGTTTAACCCATCCAAGTGCACACACACACCATGAAAACACACCCAGAGCAATAGCCAGCCATATTGCTGCTGCGCCCGAAGAGCAGTTGGGGGTTCGGTGCCTTGCTCAAGAGTCTCACCTTAGTCGTGGTATTGAGGGTGGAAAAGCGCTGGTTATTCACTCCTTAACATACCTTTATCTTGCCGTTTTCTCTTCCTCTTTTTATTCCCTGAACCAGGTGGTCCTTTGACGGTTTTGCTGCAATGCTGCTGCCTCTTCCATAATCAGTCTGACTGTGCTTGCATCCAGCTGCAGCCCGTTAGTAAAATATTTCCCTTTGATTTAATATTGCGTTTTTGCATAATTACCATCAACCATGTCCATTAACAATACATAATTTAAAGAAATGTGCTCTTGGGGGCCCCCTGGTGGCCACAGGGGCCCCAAGCAGCTGCTTAGTTTTTTGGTTCTGCTCCTCACCAAATACACAATATTGGTTAATCAGAGGCTGGTGGGGAACATGGCTCAACCGAGAATATAAAACAATATGCACAAATTTAGACAAAACAAAGCGGACATTCAAGCAGTTGACAATTTCCTGAAGAAAGCTCTCCACATTCCCAGAGATCAAATGAGGTGAGAAGAACTCATTAGGATTGAGACTTACCTAGATGAGTGCTGAAGTTGTCTGTGATAAGGACAGTCGGGTGGGGAAGGATGTGTAAATCAAAGAACAGGACAACAGCACATCCAACTTAACATTTACTTTGGCTCCTAGGTGAGGTAAAGTTGATATTTTCAGGTTGATGTTAACTACATGAAAATCAAAAGATTGTTGCATATACACAATAGATTTTGGTGATTACTGGAGAAATTAATGAAACCTGCCGTTTGTGTCCTCTTGTCAAGTCCTGGTCAGTCAAACCCAGGATGTGCAACATCTGGAATAAATCCAGCATTAGGACTCTGGAATTGCCAGACATCTGTGAATTGGAAGGTGGGGCTACAAGATCTATATGACTGTCCCCTGGATTATTCCTGCTGAACATGCAGGCAAACAGCAATGTGCCTAGAAAAGCATTAATATTAGTGTAGTCAAGGAACTGCAATATTGTGCCTTTTCTGCACCCTTGTTCCAAGAATATTTGCTGGTAGACCCTTAGGTCTTCACAGAGGTTTGTTCACAAACACAAGCAGAGCTTCACACGACAGGCTGACACTTCTGGATTAGTTTTAATACTGTAAGGGAACAAAAACAACAAGTAGGTCACAGAAAGTTTCTGCATTAAAGTAATTAAAGCAAAATTAACTTTACCTGCAAAAAGTACTAAAACAAATGCAACCCTAACAAATGGACAGACTACAAAAGGCAACAGAATTTATTATAATTTTTTTAAAAAGCATAAGGCATGGGCTTAAATTTAAATTTATAATATATATATATATATATATACGAGAGCGAGAGAGCAGGTGGAGTTTAACAATCACAACCACACGGAGAAAAAAAAAAAAAAGGGGGGTCTTTAAAACGGTTTTCCACAAGCCCTGTCAGATTGAAACAAGCAGTGCAGCAAAAATGGAGAACCTTGCAAGTAAAGTAGTCTGGAAAAGAAAAATAAATAAAGAGTTTAACATTGTTAATACTCACTTATTAAATTCAATGCACCAGTGACCAACCATCCCTAAAGCTTTTTGTAATTGCACATTGCTAAAGACTTGTTACGTAATGTTACACCGCTACATAACCAAGCATAACTGGCTTTTGATATGCACCTGCAGGTGACCGACACTGCCTTCTGTTCTGCTCCTTACCAATTACTACACCTAACGTCGGTTGATCAAAGGCTGCATTGACCCATGGCTGTTTTATCCATAATATAGTTGTAACCTGCTAAATTCAGAAGTCATAGTTCTGGGGCCCGTTCTTCGTACCTTAATACATCGGAGATTATTTGAAATAGGGCTGCACGATTAATAGAAATTAAATCACAAAGGTGATAAATCGCGATTAGGCAGAAGCTGCGATTGTCATGCATATCTTTCAGTGAAGCAGGGTTCTGTGATCAGTAGTAAATCTCCATCCGAAGGCCAGAGGGCACTCTCGCGCTGAAACTCCAAATACACCCCGCAGAAGAAATCCAGGAAATCCTGAATAAACAGAAGATTTTACTGCTTTCATTCAACGTGACTAAAACACGACTACGACAATATATGGTTTATCCGAGTTAATCTTATGTACTTTAATATTATAATAAAAATTTTAATAATGCAATGCTAATTGACAGTATTCTAAGCAGTGATAAAGGCTATGAAATGTTGTGTGCCTTATTCGGTGCAAGAAGCCACATCATCTTACAGAAGGATTTACTTCAAACACTCAACTGACGTTATGAAGTGTATTTGGAGTAAAAACATTAAATGTGGTTCTCACGTGCTTTCAAATGGAGCAGCATTTACTACACAGCTGTTTACGTAGCTTCTCTGTGAAATCTAGCGCTTTCATAAATCGTAGAACGATTTCATAATCCGGCGATTAAATCTGCGATTATGAATGCGATTTTGCGCGGCTTGTTAGTGAACTATGGCTCAGTGTAGTAAATGCTGCTCCATCTGAAAGCATGTGATGGAGATTTACTACCGATTACAGAAGCGGCTTTACGGACAAGATGCGCATGACGATCGCGTTCAATTAATAGTGCAGCCCTAATTTGAAAGATGCCAGATCTTCTAATCGTGATAAGTGATCTCTGGCTAATTTGGTTCAAACGAATTTGCGGAATTAAAATATCTGGTTTAAATGGTCTAAGATTACTGCGCGTTCTTGTGTTCCCCGTAAAGGGCAGATGTATCGGTTATGTCTTCATGTAGACAAGAAACACAAAATTGTGTATTCCTCTTAGTAAACTTTAATAACTACATGAACAAGCAGGATAACATGCTCAGCATTCTTTCTTACTCTTCACACCCTTACTCCCCATCTAAATCTAACTCAAGAGGCTGGAGTGCCATCTAGTGGTGCATTAATGTAAGGACATCACACCACAAGCCCTGTCAGACTGAAACAAGCAGTGCAGCAAAAATGTGGAGAACCTTGCAAGCAAAGTAGTTTGAAAAAAATAAAAGAATTTAACATTGTTAATATTGACTTATTAATTTCAATGCACCAGTGACCAGCCATCCCTAAAGCTTTTTGTAAGTGCACATTGCTAAAGACTTGTTACGTAATTTTACACCCCTATATAACCAAGCATAACTGGCTTTTGATATGTACCTGCAGGTGACTGACACTGCCTTCTGTTCTGCTCCTTAACAATTACTACACCTAACGTCGGTTGATCAAAGGCTGCATTGACCCATGGCTGTTTTATCCATAATATAGTTGTAACCTGCTAAATTCAGAAGTCATAGTTCTGGGGCCCGTTCTTCATACATCGGAGATTATTTGAAATAGGGCTGCACGATTAATAGAAATTAAATCACAAAGGTGATAAATCCAGAAGCTGCAGAAGCTGCGATTGTCATGCATATCTTTCAGTGAAGCAGGGTTCTGTGATCAGTAGTAAAGAAGGCCAGAAGAAGATTTTACTGCTTTCATTCAACGTGACTAAACACACGACTACAACAACATATGGTTTATCCGAGTTAGTCTTATTATATACTTTAATATTATAATAATGCAATGCTAATTGACAGCCTTTATCACCGTTTAGAATACTATGAAATATGTTGCGCGCCTTACTCTGTGCAAGAAGCCACATCATCTTACAGAAGGATTTACTTCAAACACGACTGACTGTATTTGGAGTATTTGGAGTAAAAACATTAAATGTGGTTCTCACGTGCTTTCAAATGGAGCAGCATTTATGTTTACGTATTCATAAATCGTAGAACGATTTCATAATCCGGCGATTAAATCTGCGATTATGAATGCGATTTTGCGCGGCTTGTTAGTGAACTATGGCTCAGTGTAGTAAATGCTGCTCCATCTGAAAGCATGTGATGGAGATTTACTACCGATTACAGAAGCGGCTTTACGGACAAGATGCGCATGACGATCGCGTTCAATTAATAGTGCAGCCCTAATTTGAAAGATGCCAGATCTTCTAATCGTGATAAGTGATCTCTGGCTAATTTGGTTCAAACGAATTTGCGGAATTAAAATATCTGGTTTAAATGGTCTAAGATTACTGCGCGTTCTTGTGTTCCCCGTAAAGGGCAGATGTATCAATACGCAACCACAATCAGCAATGCAATATTGAGGCTTCGGTATAAATGAGGTACAACAGAGTTGTAGCATTTAGCCATTTAAGGTCAAACAAGGCTAGAAGGGCTTAGAACTCTTGCATGAGCCACATCAACATGGACAGCAAAGCCAACGAGCGGGCATCAATCCTTAAAGGAGAATAACAATACATCCAGCTCCATGTTGTCCAGCTTACCTAGAAAACAAACACCACAAACTTAAGTATTCATAATTGCAAGAGATTCAAGACTGTTGTACAGAAGATAATTTTTCCAAATTTTAGCAACAAGCACACCTGCTCTCCAACACCTCCCTCCAAGTTGATAGAGTCACTTTGTCCTTTGGTCAAATTTAGGTCCCAGTCAAAGCCCAAGATGAGCAGAGTATAGCTACAGACTTCTGAAAACGGTTTTATTACCAACATTGTTTAAATGTCTTGTTCAGAAGAAACTCATTGGGAAGCTGTCAAACTTGTGTGAGTAAGTGAAGTCATTTTTGGGTGATCTATCACTTTAACTCTCCACAGGACACCTCTGCGCTAATTTCAAACAAACACAAGGAATGTTAGTGCAAAACCCAAATAAACAAATATAAAACTTAAAGACTTATCTAAATATTCAAAAGACTAACATCAGTTGCAAAACCACAAAGTGTCAGACAATAGCACTGCAGACATGTAAAGAGCCTTTGTAAACACTGAAGCCTATTTCTCTCAATTAAAACCATTTCAACTGAAAACCAGTTATCAGCGCAACACAGGTTAACCATCTTTATAGTTCTTCCTTGTGCACATTGATAAAAAAAGACTTGCAGCTGCATATATATGTGTACATATGTGTACGTACATACACACACACACACACACACACACACAGATCTCCGTAGTCCTAAGTTTGGGGCGCCCCATACATCTGATATCTGCACTTAAGTGGCAGTGAATATACACAGACAACTGACTACCTTCTGTGTGCCTCTTTACAAAGTAGTACTCCTAGTATTGTAGGAGCAGAGGTGCCACTGAACCAATATGCACACTGAAAACCAGGAGTCAAAGTTGAGTTTCAATCAGAGTTCAGTGAAGATAAGTTCTCCACATTTCCGAAGGCTATGATTACTTATATGGGTGTCTGTGGTCCCTCCTGGAGGCCCTTCAGGCATAGTCAGAAATTTGCACAAATTTAGCTTGACTGTAAACTCAATGCAAGTAAAAACCAATATGCATTTGTTTTAATACATGTACAAAATGTAAAAATAAAAGGGTGATTTTTACATGCATTGATGTCCAGCTGGTTGTTTGGCTTGAGTTGCTGTAGCACGGAACCATCTGAGGTCGAACAAGACTAGGAGGACTTGGAGTTGTGAAAAAGAGACTTACCCAGGGAAAGGGACTCAAGCCGTCAATGGGCTGTCAAGATAGGATAGCAGCATGCTGATCTCAGTTGCTGCATTTGAGGTTACGGCCAAAGACACCCACAAAAAAAAACCTTAGGAAAATAGCAACAAGAACAAATTGAACAGCTGATGTTTGCCCGTACAATAACTGAAATTCAAGACCTCAATCACTAAAACTACATGGACTTCCCCTCGTCTCACATGCCTGCATTTATAGCACACATACTCACCGTCCACAATGGCTGTGCTTTAGATAATTCAGGTGGTTGAGGAGTGTGGAAGTCTGCCAGAGCACAGAGGGAGTGGTCTCATCTCAATGTCCCAGTCAAAAACAAAAGTGACGCTTTGAGTGGAAAGGTGAAGTCAGCGTTTACAGCCAACAAGCAGCTGTACAATTGGTCTATGGGTGCAGTTATACTTCTGCATTTGGTAAACAGGGATGTATTGAAGTCACATGGCAAGAACAACATTCACCCTCATTGAAGAACTTAAACAGGTTCAAGGCGATCTTCAGAAAGAAAACACTTCTTCCAAAGCAAGACTGGTTGACAAGAGACTTTACCTTGGTCCAAGGCTCAAGCATACCATTTGAGAGCAAGAGGCTGGAGGATGTTGCATTAGTTGACCTGTTGGTGCAGGGACCGATATAGTCAAGAAGGAAAATTTTAATGGAGAAGCGACCAATACTTACAATATCATCTCAGTAGGTGGTTAAATTGCATAGAACTTGCCAACTGCCACCAAGTCAAAAGAGTTGACCGCATCAAGAAACGCATTTCGGCATGATTAGGAAGTCATGGCATGATACTTAACCTGCCCAGCTGAGGGAGAAGTATGGGAGAAAGGTCCATAGAGGGCTAATACAGTTTCAGTGTCACCTGGAAACCAATATTTGTCAAAGCCTGAATGTTGCATTGTCACTGCCTGGCAGAGATGAAAAGCAGGAATGATGACGGCTTTGTTGCTGGCTGCCCTATATAGTCCAAAACAGTGTGAAAGGCTGTAGTCGAGTACCAAGACAGCATAGATATCAGAGAAAGAATTTGTCTACAGAAGCATTTAGACTTTAATAAACAGGAAATTAAAGAAACAGACAAAAGTGGGGTTAAAAGTCGCTTTAGAGACACTAACTTTAAATATGAAAAAGCATACACAAGGTGCCACTGACCATCCATGCTACTAGGGCTGCACGATAAATCGAAATGGAATCGAGATCGCAATTCGACAGAAGCTGCGATTGTCATGCGTATCTTTCAGTGAAGCACAGTTCAGCTGTATAAGTGGTCTATGGGTGCAGTTATACTTCTGCATTTGGTAAACAGGGATGTATTGAAGTCACATGGCGAGAACAACATTCACCCTCATTGAAGAACTTAAATCGGTTCAAGGAGATCTTCAGAAATAAACCACTTCTTCCAAAGCAAGACTGGTTGACAAGAGACTTTACCTTGGTCCAAGACTCAAGCATACCATTTGAGAGCAAGAGGCTGGAGGGTGTTGCATTAGTTGACCTGTTGGTGCAGGGACCGATATAGTCAAGGAAGAAAATTTAAATGGAGAAGCGACCAATACTTACAATATCATCTCAGTAGGTGGTTAAATTGCATAGAACTTGCCAACTGCCACCAAGTCAAAAGAGTTGACCGCATCAAGAAACGCATTTTGGCATGATTAGGAAGTCATGGCATGATACTTAACCTGCCCAGTTGAGTGAGAAGTATGGGAGAAAGGTCCATAGAGGGCTAATACAGTTTCAGTGTTACCTGGAAACCAATATTTGTCAAAGCCTGAATGTTGCATCGGCACTGACTAGCAGAGATAAAAACAGGGATGACAGCTTTGTTGCTGGCTGCCCTACATAGTCAGTCCAAAAGAGAGTCAAAGGCTGTGGTTGAGTACCAAGACAGCATAGATATCAGAGAAAGCATTTGTCTACAGAAGCACAATAAGATAGCCTGTTCAATAAACAGGAAATTAAAGAAAGACAAAAGTGGGGTTAAAAGTCACTTTTACAGACACTAACTTTCTCTATAAATATGAAAAAGCATACACAAGGTGCCACTGACCATCCATGCTACTACATCCTTTCAGCTTAAAATGGAGGGATATAGTGGTGGCTAGATCCAGATATAGTGGTGGCAGCACAGACAAAGCAGTTTAATATCGATAGATGTCAGTATAGGGTCTAAAACTATGGTCACATCAGTAATAAGATGTAAGAGTCATGCTGATGCTTAGAGAAAAATAAAATATAGTTTCTTGATAATGGCACCATAAGACATGTGAACCCAAACGGCCATTGATGTACAACAGGTATAAGCCACAAAATTGTAATAACAGCAAGACACTTGAACAAGTTAACAGCAACAATCAATTTAGAACTGCCTACACGCTACAAAACAATTTCACCTTTTGGTGCATGGTTCCTCAGAAATTCAGATCTACTAATCACAAATGCCGAAATGTTTAACCTCACCAAATGCCACAGTGAAGTAAACTGTTTCTTATACAATGCCCAGGAAATTGTAGGATCTGAAAGAGCAAAAACCAGAGCACATTAGGTGAAACCCAAGACGTTCATACACAGTCAAGCATTAAGCTCTGCATTTGAGCTTTAAAAGTCTTACCACTCATTGTATAGTCAGAGCCAGGGCAGATTATGTGAAACCCAAGATGTTCATACACAGTCAAGCATTAAGCTCTGCATTTGAGCTTTAAAAGTCTTACCACTCATTGTATAGTCACAGCCCACATTACAATAAAGAAATGTTTGCCACTGTCATAGCTCTTCTAAAATTATTCCTTAGTCACAATTTGTCTGTACATAAAACAAACACCAAGTTCAGGAAGCGGAGGAAAAAAAAAAAAAGAGAGGAAAAAAACCATGCATGAAGAAAAAAGGCAAATAAGACATAGGCTAAGCTTCTCACCTGATGGCATTTCTCTTGATGCAGTTCAGCGGTCACATTCAATCAGCTTCACATGCTTTCGTCCACTTTCTACAGGACTGTTAACAAACCAAAAAACAACTCCTGACTGGCTCATAACATTTATTACTGGATATAGGTTCTCATTTATTTATTTATAAAAAAATAAAAAATAAAAAAAAATACACAAGGTATATAATCACATAACAAATGAATGTGGAAGAAAAGATCTTACCTTTCAATGATTAAAGCAGGTATTCTTTCAGCATCCTTACACCACAACTGCCATCTCATACTGACACATCTGGCCCATAGCTAGGGGGCATTTATAGTGATGGGCAAAACCATTGACAGTCACGCAAGCTAACAGAAATTAAATTAATCAAAAACTAAACTATATAACTATAATCAACAAATTATTCATCAGTCATGTATTCCATCATTGGTAAGGCATTCAAATTTTAAAATAACAAACAATCCCCTTCATCCTCTGCACTTGGTTTCTCCCACCTCCCATAATGCACCACAGCACAGATATTCCAGACATTGCATTCACATAATGTATCTCATAACCCTGTACTTCAGTCACATCTGATCAAATGCACATTAACATTATTTTGCTTGGGTTGAACACATATTTTTTTGCTTAGTTGGAACAGCAGCTACGCTAATTTTTCTCTATTTCCTTCTCTGTTTCTGCCACGGGATTGAATCACACAAGCTTCAGTCTGGATCCAGCCCTTACAAAGACCTGAGATGACCGAACACCTGAGAAGAGATGATGCCAACCCCTCAGACAACATACAAAACTACCAAATTTTGCTATAAGTTTGATCGCAACATATAGTCATTGCTGTTAATAGTGTTCACCATCTGTTTGATTATATGTCATTAACTAACTGTTTGATTTTACCATACATTTCTGCCATATGGACATCAACTTGAGATAGTCACCACTGATAAGCTATTACTAAATATAATGTAGAAACTTTAATTTTCTTTAAATTTGCATCGTGAAAAGCGCTATACAAATAAACTTGAATTGAATTGAATTATGAGCACAACTGTATATATATATATACACACACACACACACACACACACACATGTATACACACACACACAGTCAAACCAAAATTTATTCAGACACCTTAAACATTTCTCACATTATCAGTTTATTTGATATAGTTTAGAAAATGGTAATAAAATATGACAAGAACTCGGAGTTAAACTGTGTCAGAACAAATTCATCTTGATGTCAGATAACAATTAAGCAAAACATGGTCAGGTCAAAGTGTCTGAATAATTTTTGGTCCCAAATTTTTTAT
>NW_015655604.1:3587-6942 GCF_001515625.1 Sinocyclocheilus rhinocerous | reverse complement strand
TGTCTATACACTACAGTTGTCGCGTCGCGCCGCAACAGCTCTACACTGGACGCGACAAAGCGACCGTTGCAAACCATTTTAACTTTGTGTCGGTACGGTCATACGTCATAAATAGAACAAGGCATCAGTTTAATGTTGGGTTTTGTCGCGCCACGCTGCATCCAGTGTACACAGCGTCACTGGTTATAATGGTTTCTACTGTATTTTGCCGCTCGCGTCCGGTGTAGACACGGTGTTTAATGTTGTTGGTGAGGAGGAAAGCCTGTGTGTGTCCTATGCCTTAGCGGACGGCATGAAACCCACAAAAAATAAATAAATAACAGAGAGAGAATAATAATAATAGCAGTTATTCTTTCTATGCTATTTTTCAATGTTTCAAGTGATGCAGGTGTTTTTTTCCCTGTAGGTTTTTTTAAATTAAAAAAACATTAATTTTTCATGATGTTTAGTGAAATTATTTGGTAGTCTGAGGGGGGCGCAACCAAAAAAGTTTGAGAAGCACTGGCCTAAAGTTAACAGACAGTGTTTAAAAAGTGCAATCCACATGTTTACATATGTTTATTACAGTGACTTTGAATTACCTAAAGTAGTGTGGTAAAGCAACAGATTTGTTTTTATATTTCTGCAATCTACTTTAGTTTGTGTGATTTGTTACTGACTTTCATATTAAGAGTGAAAGCCCTGGTGAACTCTGACCTTGCTGAGGTTGAACTGCTGCTCTCTGGTGTGTTCCTCTCTGAACTTCGTCTCCCAGCTGCCCTTGAAGTAGATAGCGTTCACCAGCACCAGTCTGGTCAGAGAATCCACATCGCCCTCAGACAGAAGATCCTGGATCTTCTCTGTGATTACAAACCACATTCAAACCCACACAGCAGGAACTGAGCTTATTATCAGTGGTACAGCACGCAATCAATCCATAGAGCCACGGCACAGTAATGACAGTAAAGATCGTATTGTTTATCTTCCTACACAGCATTCAGTTTAACAGCGGTTCTTGCACCTTGTGTCTGCTTCTGCACCCAGCTGTTGATGTTGACACGAGCCGCGTCTGCATTACTGGTGAAGTCCACCGTCTCCAGCTCAGCCTCGTACAGGCTTCTTGTGTCACTAATGAATTTCTGTAACAACAGAGAGAAGGAATACTGCACAAATCACTGTGTACATTTCTGAAGTACAAATAAACCTGATTTTATTCATTTTTCTCTTCATTACTCATGTAGTGTTAACATTTGATAAAGGAGACATTTATCAGAGATTCAAGCACTATATTTACAGGAGCTGCATGTGTGGATAAACGAGCTCACCTCGATGAACGTGTAGGACTGCTCTCCATAGAGCCGACTGGCCAGACTCAGTGTGTACGGAGCTCCGGCTCGGTTGATCTCGCTCAGGAGTTTAGTGAAGCCAGCGTGCATTTCACCTTCTGCTTCAGGAAAATGCAAAGTCTGGAGACAAACAGTCAATGAGAGTTGCCTTCATGCTGAAGTGGCTGATAGTGAGCAAACCCTAACCCTCTTCATCTGCCATGTAAAACAACAAGAAGTTAAAAACAGTTATAGGCAAAAGTTTTTCATTAAGAAGAGCTGCCTTCACCTTTGCCTCGATGCGGTTCATGAGAAGTACAATGTTTAATCAAGAAACACTGAGAAGAGGAAAGACACCAAATATGACAAAGACTATAAAGATGACACACCTTCTGCATTCAGTCTTTATTAGTGACCCGCCACCAAAAGATAACTCGAGCCACTTCTGTGTTCAGCCCTGCTGACGCATGAGCACTGTGTTATCACTGTGGCCATGCCCTTTGACCCTCAGACTCACACAGCATTACATGATATTCATTTACATTCATTACACCAAAGGCTTAACCATCTGTTCAACCACTAACGTACTTCAGTTCCAGTTTGAAAGGTTTCAGATTACATTATGAACCGGCAGAACAAGCTGCCGAATTAAACAATCAATCTCACTACAAGCAGAGCTGTGTCTGAAATCTGTCAAATACAGCGCATTATATCAGCAGAAACTCATCGCTTGCACTGAAGATGAGATCAACATTAAAAAAAAAAAATCAGTTAACCATTTAATCTAACAAATTAATGTTTCGATTGTCATTCTGTCGAATCAAATTAGTTAATGAATTCATCTAAACGGCTTGCGGCTTTATGATTCACAAACCCTGGGCTGATAAACACAGACCATTGCACAACAGTTTACTGTCTTACTGTGATAACCACACACTGATCTTTCCAAAGCTGGAGCAGCTCCGAACACATCAGCTCTGTGACAGGAGAGTCAGAAGCACTCTTTTACAGTCCTGGACACTTCATCTTCACTTGTGTGGTCAGGTACAGACTGAGAGACACAGCTCCATCACACACGCAATCATGAATTCACCACATTAAAACATTGTAGTGTCTTTGCTCTCTTTATAGTGTTGGGAAGTACTTATTACTCTATTTGAATTGTTCCATTTAGATAAAGATTAGACGCACAGGGGAACTTTATGAATCCCAAATGAAGATGTGCTGTAACTGACCCGGGACATCTGAGACGCCGTGTTTCCTGCAGCTCCGAGAGACAGCATCGAGAGAGCAGCAGAGATGCTGAGAGGAGAGTAGAAGACATTTACTGACGCGTGTCCCTCAGAGATCTTCTGGAAGAGACTGAGAGAGAAGCGTGTGTGCGCCGCGGACAGATGCTCCATTCCGACACACTGAACACAGACAGACAGAAGAACATCATATCTGAGAACGGATGATCACTATGAAGAGGAACACTTTGAATACTAAATACACATGCATACAATCTCCATTTCAAATCTATAGCAAGCTATATTTGAACCCTCACAGTTGTTTAGGTTACATTTCATGTACTTCCTCGTTGTCTGCGCGCATCGCTCTCTCAGCTCATTGGACAAACGAACAGCACAAACGACTGTGATTGGCCGACTTTGACCAAACTACGCGCAGAACGGCTTGACGCATAAATACATGACTCGAGGCAATAAAACATCGCACTTTTGCTGAAAAAGTGACTTTAGATGTTTACGTTTATCGTTGACAAAAACAAAAAGCATCGAAACGCGTCGTTAAAGTTTACATGAATTATCTTAGTATTTCAGCGTGTTGTTCTCTATAACGTATTCATTAATAACTATCAAAATGCTTTAATTGTCTTGGTGATCTGAATCATTAGAGTTACTCACATGCTGTAAAACGGGTCTTCAGTTTGAGGAACTTCCGCAGTGAATGAATCGCCGGAGTGACCGAGTTTATATGAGCAGCAGACACACCCTCATGAACACACTCACACACACCCCCATGAACACACTCACACACACACACACACACAC
>NW_015655604.1:0-807 GCF_001515625.1 Sinocyclocheilus rhinocerous | reverse complement strand
CACACACTCCACACACTCTCTCTCTCTCACACACACACACACACACAGACAGACACACTCACACACACAACACACACACACACACACACTCTCTCTCTCTCACACACACACACACACACAGAGACAGACCACACCCTCACATTAAATATTAATGTTATGTTAAAAGTTTAACATTTCCATTAGCTCTCACTACACACACACACACACACACACACACAGAGAGAGAGAGAGAGACAGACACACACACACAGAGAGAGAGAGACAGACACACTCACTCTCTCACACACACACACAGGGTGTGTTTTCTCAGTTGTGTAATCCCTCTTTATAGGTTTTCTAGAATGATTACAGTTACAGTGCATGTGACCAGCTAAGTCAATCACTATATACCAGACAGGATTGATTGACAGACCTCATCAGCTCTGATGAAACACACAGTAGTCTTCATCACGAAACTCAGGGAATGGCCTGATGGCAGTTTCATTTTTATTAAATTGTGCAACTAAAAGCCTGAGACACGTCGGTCTGCTTGAGTATAACCAGAAGGGCTTGTTTGTTTTTTGTTGTTTTTTCAGTCAAGTTAGTTTGTTTTGAACGTATAGTAAAATAATAAGACTAGTTCTGAAACTGATGAACTGATGCCATTAAAACATTCAGGGTATTCAGTGTTTCATATTCCTATTGTTCATTTATAATTCTATTTCTACTGTTCATTTATAAATACATTCTTCTTTCTAAATACATTCAATACATTCTTTCTTCAAAAACTTAGGTACAAAAATAACCGTTTCTAAACCGCAAATAAAT
>NW_015655603.1:0-540 GCF_001515625.1 Sinocyclocheilus rhinocerous | reverse complement strand
TTCACAGTGAATAAATTTCATCTTCATCTTCAAAACCAGCAGATTCAACTGATGTCTCTTTCATGAAGGAAAGTAGAAGCTTTTTACAAACTGTTCTTGTTCAGGAAGCTGAAGAGGCTGTAACACTTTTAAGAGAGACTGAGATTTATTTTTTAACCTTTTTCTTCACTGTTGTTTTTAAAATGACTAGTCATTCTTCCATAAATTATGTATTCAGAAAACGCAGATGCAAGAAATACTCTGTCATGTAGCTTTGCAACTGATCGTTATTTGCTTCTCTTGTAAGAAGGGATGGGTATCTGAACCTGGTATTAAACAAGCCCTGGGGCTAAAATCTGATGTGTCTTGAGGACTTTATGGCTGCTGTGTGCATGTGTCTGTTAAGTCCACATGACTGTAGTAATACATTATTATAAGTTTACACCACTGATCTATAACAGAGAACTGGATTGCTGATGATGTTATAGAAGTGAAGCCACCGCGCCACCATATTGATATTCCCTAGTGCTCCCATATATTCTGTTGAATTAACAATAAATC
>NW_015655602.1:179554-198553 GCF_001515625.1 Sinocyclocheilus rhinocerous | reverse complement strand
TTGTGAAGTTCACTCAAATTCTTGAATCGATTTTGCTTGACATTGATCAATCTATCTATCTATCTATCTATCTAGCTATCTATCTATCTATCTATCTGACTCTATCATCTATCTATCTATCTATCTATCTATCTATCTACCAATCTACCAATCTATCTATCTATCTATCTATCTATCACTCACTTCTGGTGCGTGTGTGAGCGTGGGTAGGCAGAGTACTGTGAGTGCGAGTGGAGTGCTGTGAGTGAAACTCTCTTTTTCCCTCTCTTTGCTGTGTCTATCCTAAACTGCGTGTTTCTAGTTTTTTTTTTTTTGCGTTTTTCGGGCCACGTGCTATCCGCTTTATTGAGGAAGCATGTCGGCCCCACGCATGCAGGGGTTAAGCTCACTTACGCGGTGCCACGCTGTAAAGGTGGCGTCCGCGGTGAGTGTGGAAGATTGTTGTTTGGCAATTGGAGAGGTGGTGGGGCATGAGAGTGTGCTGTCCGCCTCAAGAATGAACGGTGCCAATGTAGTGTTTCTTGACAGTATAGATAAAGCTAATGAAATGGTCGAGCACGGCATAGTTATCAGTGGTGAACTTGTCCCTGTTCTGCCCCTTTCTCTACCGGATAAGCAAGTCACTTTGTCAAATGTCCCACCTTTTGCGAGCTATGATATTTGAACTCAGGCTTTATCTCGATATAGTAAATTGGTTTCCCCGATCAAACAGATCCCAATCAGCAGTGTGTCGCCTCTGTTGAAACATATTGTTTCTTTCAGGCGTTTCGATTATATGATCACTAAGGATGACGCTGATCTGGACATGTCACTCAATTTTCGGATTGACGATTTTGATTATGTTGTTTTTGTCACCACTGCAAAGATGAAATGTTTTTGTTGTAGCAATTTTGGGCATTTAATTCACAACTGTCCTGACAAAGTTGCAGCAAATGAAAGGAATGTAGTAAGCGAGAATGCTGAAAGTGGTGATGCAGCTGGTGTTGCTGGTGCAGCTGCGGTGATATCCCCGGGGGAAGGCTCGGTGGTGGCGGCTACAGGTCTATCCAGTGAGTCTGTGACTGCATCGACCTCGTAGCATCGGCCCTCGCGTTCGGCTCACACTGAAACGCTTTCAGATGCTGGTGTGAAGGATCTAGCATGTGTGGCACAATGTTCTGGAGACAATAGAGATGAGCAAAATGATAGAACTTCAGGAAATACTTCAGCACAACTGAAAGAAATGTGTGAGGTGAATAACTGTCTTAGAATGGAAAATGAGCAATCTGTTTTTAAAATACCTCAAAAAAAGAAGAAAAGTGACAAAGTACTTGATGCTAAAATAAGCAAAAAAAGTGAAATGCATAAGGATGAGGAGCAGGATACTGAGAGTGATGGTGAGTCTTCTGACGCTAGTGTGTCTCTCTCTCTCAATGTGAGTTTGCTGGCCGGAATTATGAGCTTGATGACATCAAGTTATTCCTCAGATCGACTAAAAATAAAAGAGGTGTGTGTGTGCAGGAATATTTTCCTGATCTAGAACAGTTCGTTGAAAAAGCCAAAGGCCTAATGGCAGAGGGTTCTTTCACGAAGAAGGAAGTCTAACGTTTAAAGAAAATTGTGAGAAATCTTAATAATGCCCTGAATAATGACATTTGTTAACCTTAAGAGCAGAAATGCAATTTTTTTTGTTGCTTTATGGTTTGTTTTTTTACTTTCTATTATGAGCTTGATGACATCAAGTTATTCCTCAGATCGACTAAAAATAAAAGAGGTGTGTGTGTGCAGGAATATTTTCCTGATCTAGAGCAGTTTGTTGGAAAAGCCAAAGGCCTAATGGCAGAGGGTTCTTTCACAAACAAGGAAGTCTACCGTTTAAAGAAAATTGTGAGAAATCTTAACAATGCCCTGAATAATGACATTTGTTAACCTTAAGAGCAAAAATGCTATTTTTTCTTTGCTTTATGGTTTGTTTTTTCACTTTTTATTAGTTATGAGTGAAGTGCATTTAGCCACTTTGAATGTCAATGGTGCAAGAGATTCTAGAAAAAGGGCAACAATATATTAAGTAATTAAACAGAAACATATTGATGTTGTTTTTTTTTACAAGAAACCAACAATGATGTGAAAAATGCTGTTGACTGAGTGAGAGAGTTTGATGGCACTGCTGTGCTAAGTCATAATACTTCAGTCAGTGGGGGAGTGGCCATTTTATTTGCATAGAACTTTAGGTGAGAGAGTTTGATGGCACTGCTGTGCTAAGTCATAATACTTCAGTCAGTGGGGGAGTGGCCATTTTATTTGCAAAGAATTTTAGTCCTGTTTCTTACGTAGTTGATGAAATTGTTAAAGGTAGGCTCTTAAAAGTTCGAGCAGTTTTTGAAAATTATGTGTTTATTTTTATTTGTGTATGTTCCAACTGTACCCGTTGAAAGTTTAGTTTTTTTAGACACACTGTGTTCGACTTTACAAAACTGTTGCCCTGAAGAATTTTTGTTTCTAGGTGGTGATTTCAATTGTACTGAGCTCAATTTAGATAGGAATCATATTGAGCCTCATTTAGCTTCACGTAAGGGGAGTGGCCATTTTATTTGCAAAGAATTTTAGTCCTGTTTCTTACGTAGTTGATGAAATTGTTAAAGGTAGGCTCTTAAAAGTTCGAGCAGTTTTTGAAAATTATGTGTTTATTTTTATTTGTGTGTATGTTCCAACTGTACCAGTTGAAAGATTAGTTTTTTTAGACACACTGTGTTCGACCTTACAAAACTGTTGCCCTGAAGAGTTTTTGTTTCTAGGTGGTGATTTCAATTGCACTGAGCTCAATTTAGATAGGAATCATATTGAGCCTCATTTAGTTTCACGTAACCGTCTTATTCATATTATCAAAAAATATGAATTATGTGATATTTGGAGATCTTTAAATGGCAGTGAAAGGCAGTACACTTGGGTTCACACACGTGACAATATTATATCTTTGGCCAGACTGGATAGATTTTATAGCTTTAATTTTCATCTCAACATTTTTATTAGGTGTTATATTACGCCAGTAAGTTTTTCAGATCACAGTATGGTGCATTGCAATTTTATTCTAAGCTCAATTAAACCCAAAAGTGCATATTGGCACTTTAACACTAAGCTGCTAAATGATCATTTTTTTAAGGAATCATTCAAGTACTTTTGGGAAGTTTACAAAACAATGAAGTGTTCTTTTCATTCATTACAACAGTGGTGGGACTTTGGTAAGATCCAGATAAAGCAGTTTACGCAACAGTACACTCACAACGTCACTAAAGAGTTGGCTCGGTCCTTAGAACTTTTGGAAAAAGAGATACTTGAATCTCAGAAATTGGCTCATTCTTCTGGTGAAATTCGACATATGGAAGCCTGCTCTAAGAAGAGAGCACAGTTAGCAGATTTACTGGGGTAAAAAACGCAGGGGGCTCTGGTCCGTTCATGCTTTCAAAGCATTGATCAGATGGATGCACCATCCAAATACTTTTTCAGCATGGAAAAAAAGAATGGGCAGAGGCATTTTTTTTATGCACTGCGCTCTGAAATTTTGTTGTTGTTGTCTGATTCTGTTGATATTCGGAGGAGAGCAGTTCTTTTTTTCTTGGATAAATGGAAGTGGTTGCTACCAAATATGCCCTACAGAGGGGGGACTCTTATAGTCAACAATTTAGTCGCTTCCTCATATAAGCACAGCAGTTTTGAAAGGCGTCTGTTTCCTCACGTGTTCACTGGGATGCGGACGCTGCGCGGCGGCCCCCCAAAATTTTTGGCAGCCGAGGCACCCACCACCACCCGCCAGATCAACCCTGACCATGTTTGGGGGTCCGTACCCCCCCAGGGGCCATACAGGAGCCCACCAAAGTTTGTGGCCCCCAAAATCAGTTCAGTCTTTATCCACAGGGTGGCGCAGTACCATCCCACTCCAGGATTACGACAATGGCATGTATCTATATGGGGGGTGGACACTTTTTCGTCCCACGAACCCACTGTTCATCCAAAAGACCCTGGACCCCCGTGGACCACCGGCGCACCCCCCCGCCCCGCCCCCCCCATCCCAAGAACCCACTATTTGTCCGCTTACACACTAAAGTGACAGATTGACCCCTTGACGCCCTCTGACCCCTCCTGACCGCTGCCCAAGCCACGCCCTCATCCCACAAACCCACTATTTGTCCGCTTAACCACTAAAGTGACGGATTGACCTCTTGACCCCCTCTGACCACTGCTGACCACCACCCCACCACCGACCATGCCCCCATCCCAAACGTGCATTTTGTTTAATTTTTTTTGAAAGCCCCTAAAAGAACTTAAATTACTCAGTCAGTTTTGATCGTACAGATAAGAGCAATACATCAATCAAATCTGTAAAGGGTCTAATTTTATTTGTATACACACATAATAATAACAAAACTTTGTGCTTTTGTAAAAATAAAGAAAACAAACAGGGTGAGTTGTATGCTACGTTGGTCTACGTGATCTTCATTTTGAAACGTGTCAATAAAATGAAATGAAACTCAGCGAATACTCGACACAAAGACATGAGAGATATATCTTGACATGTCTACTTATAAACTAAGCAATTCTTATCGAAAACAAATATTCTGTGATAAAGTAATCTGTATGAAACCAATACGATGTTCAGTCTTTCCCATCTGCCTTCATTATCTCTAATTCGACCACGCCCACGAGTCGATCGTGCTTTTGATATTACAATAGTCCACGTGAGACGCGCGGCATGTAAACGTCCACATCATAGCAAACAAAGCAGCAAGACTTTTCCTCAAGTTCATCTCGGCTACTTCGTTTCTGGAAGAAGACACGCTGAGAGGAATAAGACAGAATTTACCTCAAATGAAGACGCACTGGGAGGAATACGCTTTGGATTTTCCTCAGAAGAACGCGGCGGCTTGATATCCAGTGGAGGATATCATATACACGAGTACGTCTTTTTTTATTAGCCTACTTGCATTAGTTGTTATTGTGTTACTGTGACATAACTTGTACATATTTTAGTAGTTAGACTTTTTCCGAACCATGATTCCTGACTAAATGTATAATCAAGTGAAACATTATGAAGATTAATTCACTGCATCTAATGTCTCACGAAGCCAGGATGTTTTTTTTATGTTCTATAAAATAGACATCAACGACATAAAGTAATATGAGTTATAATGTTAATAATGTTAGAGTAAGAATGTTTAGACAAAACTTTACTATAGTCTCTGCTCGCGAAGATCTTTATAACGTGCTTAACAATAATAATTTATTTTCCCAGATATAAAATGTTTTTGTATTGTATAATAGGCCTACAAAGCATGCTTGTATTTATGACTATAACTAAGCTTCTCTTCGCAAATATCTGCTCTGGTGTAAATGTTTTGAATGTGTTATACCCAGTCATTGGTGTTTGCGATCGTCTCAGGTGTAAATGTATAAAGTAAGCTGTAAATGAGTGACCCATCGACAGACATATATGCGCGTTCTTACTTATCAGTGATGCAATTTATTATCAGCTATGCATCTTCTGGTAATTGCTAACAACTATTTCAATTTTCATTTAGGACTGTGGCCGCATCTTGCACAAGAAAGGCACGCGAGTGTCGTTCAGTTTTGAGTTTGCTGGAAAATCATACTGAGTAAGTGCACAGTATAGTAATTGTACTTTTATTATGCCTAGAATATATGGTAATACTATCTGTGGTTGATAGTGTTAAAATGCAGTTTCTTTGTTATTGGCATTCTGTTTTCTCAAGAAGTATGCATACTATGCTAAGGTACTGTGGGGAAAAAATGCTAACGATTGTTTATAAAATTATTTAGGACTGTGAACACCACTCTTGCCTTCACCTGCACCTCACACAGGAAAGGGACGCTCGTTCAGTTTTCTACTCCATTCAGAATATTAAAGTAAGTGTGCATTCACTTTTTTACAGATGGTACTTTCATTTGATTTATTTGATGTATGATAAAATATGTTTGCTATGTGGTAATTGTGTTCTTTGTTTCGATAAATTAGTACTAGTATCAGTGAACATCACAATAATGTTAATAATATAGTTTGTGTAAAAAGCATGCTTAATTTTTTTATTTCAGATGTGAGAATAACAGTGTAAAAGAACCTGTTGCAAAGAAAGCCAAAGGAAAGCAGCCCGCTCGGTCATGGAAAACAGTGACTGATGTTGACATGTTCCACAGGCCCTGAGATTCCTGCCTGCACAGGAACCTGGACCACAGCTAAGACCATGTGATGCACACACTCCCATGAGTCTCTTCAAAATGTTGTTCAAGTTTCCTGTCACTGGATATTGCACCCATGACGTCTTGACTCTCGTGTTGTCACACACCTGACTGAAAGGCTTATTATGCAGCTCATTATGTGGGCCTTTGTCTT
The DNA here is from genome assembly GCF_001515625.1 of Sinocyclocheilus rhinocerous. NCBI lineage: Eukaryota > Metazoa > Chordata > Actinopteri > Cypriniformes > Cyprinidae > Sinocyclocheilus > Sinocyclocheilus rhinocerous. The sequence continues at coordinate 192,171 of NW_015655602.1, read as the reverse complement.
CTCAGGTGTGAATCACAGCATTATTCATGATCATTCACGCCCCCTCGCATATACCTTTTCTACACAAAAAGCAAAACATTTTTGAAGCAAAAACTCTAGATCCAGTTCTCAAAAGTCTTGTGAACAAATGTTCTGTATGTGTTTTATGGCCTTATTTCAGTGACTTTAAAATTTTAGTTTTTCACTAAGCACGCATAAACGTTGTTTTCTCAAAAACACAATCACATATATACATGCTGCTTACATATTATTGTAGCCCAGTTTGTGCTGATTACATTGTTATTAAACTTTAGCCATTAAAATGTTAATAAGCAACTGAAAAAAGCTCAAATGTCAGGGCATGTCAAAACTTCTCCAGGGCCCCAAAACACCCTTGGACCCCAGAGGGTTAAACCGATCCCATTCAATAAATTGCAATTGGGCTGTGTGTCCATTTGCAATTTATTGAATGGGATCGCTATAGTAGGTTCATGGGATGATTGTCCACCAATCTATTAAACTGAACTCATGCAATAAATTGCAAGTGGGATGTGTGTCCATTTGCAATTTATTGAGGAAACAAAACTGAATGTATCAAAGGAATTCCAGTCTGTAACCAAAATGTATAATATAGTGAATTTCACTGTTAATTGGTGTTGGTACGAGGAAACAAAACTGAATGTATCAAAACAGTTCCAGTCTGTAACCACTATACTGAATTTGCTTGAGAAAAATTGTACTCCTTATGGAGGTATTGATGTTGGGGACAACATCTGATATTGGGGTGGGGTGAGTAATGCAACGGGTATAACTATTAAGAGAAAGTATTATTGTTAGTAGCATTATTTCAGAGTTAATATGTTATTAGTTCTTGTGACGTTATGATGCAGGACTGAAACACTCCAGCAGGGGGTGGGGAGAACATAGAGAGTTTATAGGCACACGAGTCCCCCTCCCCCACTCTAATAATTCAGAGATTGAGTGAAACACAACAAGTGTTCGTGTCTGTTCATTAACATATCTATGTGCCCCTTTTCAGGTAAACCGCTCAGTTTTCTAATATCAATGTTTGTGTGAGTTTGAGTATAGGGTTGCATAATTGTGATGTAACTATGTTGTAAGAAGAAAAGAGATGAGATTGGGTCACACATGGTGAACATGAATAGCTTCCGATGCTATGCTACCGTTAGTACATTTCATGCATTGTACTGTTAATATATGAAGATTGATGGTTATCTAACAGTTCGTATGATAACAATACAGTGTTTTATGCTGTAAAGATGAGTTTGCTGTGATACTATTAGCCTTTAAATGTTGATTTATTCTTATTTTGAGTTTGTATCGTGGATGAGTAATTGTGAATGGGTCACGTGCTGAATCAGCATTGATTGTCAGTGCTAAGTTACTGTTGTGCGTTACCACCTAATTAACTTGATGGTGTGTAAAGTGTTACCATATTGTGAAAACTAGAATGTTATGAGATTGATATGCACTTTAAGTACAGATTGAGTACGGATGACTTGAGAATACAGGTTGTAATGTAGAGTATTACATTCATTAAGATTTATAGATAAAATGATTTATTCTGCATTTCCTTTATTTCGAATTGATTTACTTTGTCATCCCATAGGAAAGAGAAAACAAAAATGAGATCTCTTTAACATCTCAAATGTTTCTCCTAGACAGAAATTAGGTTACTTTAAGTTCGAATGGAGATTTATTGCTTGAGTCTCCTGCTTCTCAAACTTGTCTCCTGAGACAAAAACTCTAATACTCTCACAATGGTCTCCTTTAAAGCTTTAAAAGAGATTTCAACAACATCACACACTGTGCTCAGATATTTCTCCTAGTCTAAAGACTTAGCTAGAGACTCTGGATCTCTCACATTTGTCTCCTTTAAAGCTTTAGAAGAGATCTCCACAACATCACACACTGTGCTCAGATTTTTCTCCTTAGCTAGAGACTCTGGATCTCTCATATTTGTCTCCTTTAAAGCTTTAGAAGAGATCTCAACAGCATCACACACTGTGCTCAAATATTTCTCCTTAGATAGAGACTCTGGTGGTCTCACATTTGTCTCACAGTGTGAGAAATAAGGATTTCTCACACTCTGCTGCTCTGTGTTTCACGGAAACCTGGCTGAATGACGCCATACCGGACAGCGCGTTAAATCTGTCGGGCTTTCAGCTGTTCAGAGCGCACCGCGACGCAGAATCAACAGGGAAATCGCGCGGCGGCGGGACATGCTTTTACATCAACGAAAGGTGGTGTACAGATGTAACCGTGTTAAAGAAGATGTGCTGTTCAGATCTAGAAGTGCTCTTCATTAACTGTAAGCCTTTCTACTCGCTGCGGGAGTTTTGCTCGTTCATTCTCGTCAGTGTTTACATTCCTCCGCAAGCGCACGTGAGCTCAGCTTTTGTTACACCAGTCTGTCTGAAATCCTGGGCTGACCAGCTGGCCCCCATCTTCACACAGTTCTCAACAGATCACTGGAGCTGTGCGAAGTCCCTTCATGCTTCAAATGCTCCACCATCATCCCCATCCCAAAGAAATCCAAAATTACAGGATTAAATGGTTACAGGCCTGTGGCTCTAACATCTGTCGTCATGAAGTCGTTCGAAAAACTGGTGCTGGCCCACCTGAAGGACATTACTGGACCCCTGCTGGATCCTCTTCAGTTTGCCTACAGAGCAAACAGGTCTGTGGATGATGCAGTCAACATGGGACTGCATTATGTTCTGCAACATCTAGACAGACCAGGGTATTATGTGAGGATCCTGTTTGTGGACTTCAGCTCGGCCTTTAGCACAATCATCCCAAACCTCTACCTGCTCAAACTAACTCAGCTCTCCGTGCCCACCTCCGTCTGTCAGTGGATCACCAGCTTCCTGACAGACAGGCAGCAGCTAGTGAGGCTGGGAAAATACACATCCAGCTCCTCAGGGTTGTGTTCTCTCTCCACTGCTCTTTTCCCTCTACACCAACGACTGCACATCTAAAGACCCCTCTGGATTTAAAAGCTTGTTTTGACCTCACTGATTGGAGTGGGTTTGTCCATATTTTAACCGATCTAGATGAGCTCACAGAGACTGTAACATCTTATATCAGTTTCTGTGAAGACATGTGCATTCCTACCAGGACTCATTTAACTTACAACAACGACAAACCATGGTTCACTACAAAACTCAGGCAGCTCCGTCAGGCCAAATAAGATGCTTAGAAAACAAATTCCTCGTATGTGAAAACATACCTGGCAATAAAGCTCATTCTGATTCTGATTCTGATTCTGATTCTCCTTTAAAGCTTTAGAAGAGATTTCAACAACATTGCACACTGTGCTTAGATAGTTCTCCCTAGCTAAAGACTCTGGATCTCTCACATTTGTCTCGTTTAAAGCTTTAGAAGATATCTCAACAACATTGCACACTGTGCTTAGATTTTTCTCTTTAGCTAAGTAATCTGGGGGTCTCATATTTGTCTCCTGTAAAGCTTTAGAAGAGATCTCAACAAATTTACAAAGTGTGCACCAAGTCAAGTACTTGAAAGGCACTAAATAAAGGGGGGGAAATCATAAACTTACAGTTAACGGCTATATTGAGAGAGAAATTATTCAGAAATAAGTATAATGTTACTTTTTATAGGACAATGTTTATGTATGTCGGCACATAATTTGTTGTTGGAAATAGTAATGTACTGGATGCCTTAATCAAAACTGATTTACAGGAAATGAAACACTGGAGCTTTATTTGCTGAAAGGCACATAAATGGCTTATGACTCAGTCTTGATTAGTAATTGGATATTTTGATTATTAATACATATTATATGAAATGTTTGAAATGTAGAAATGTTTGAGCTCATATTGAGGCATTTGACTTAGTGCACACTTTCAGGATCACTTCTGAACTTTAGAGGAGACAAATGTGAAAGCTCTCGAGTCTTTAGTACAGCAGAAAAATCTGAGCACAGTGTGTGATGTTGTTGAGGTCTCTTCTAAAGCTTTAAAAGAGACACATGTGAGAGATCCAAAGCCTATACCCAAGGAGAAATATCTGAGCACAGCGTGTAAAGTTGTTGAGATCTCTTCTAAAGCTTTAAAGGAGACCATTGTGAGAGTGTTAGTGTTTTTGTCCCACGAGACAAGTTTGAGAAGCAGGAGATTCGAGCAAAAGTTTCCATTCAATCTTAAGGTAACCTCATTTCTGTCTAGGATAAATAATTGAAATGTTAAAGAGATCTCTACACATAATGTAAATAAGTTGTCACAGAATAAGAATATGTGAATAACTCAATTTTGACAAAAATGTCAGATAGAACCTTATTATTCCAAGGGGACGATTTATCCACACCATTTCAATCAAAGGCAATACATGCATTGTCATATTTTAAGTTGTTTTATGTAGACAGTGTTTTATTGCACAATGATTTAACAGAGGAAACCATAACCTATAACCTATAACCTAAACATTTAAACTAGTCATCCTTGATATTCTGAAATGTTCAATGCTATTTAAATGTTAGTTTTAGTATTTACAATATTAGTAAAAGTTTAATTTTTCTCTTAAAATAAAACTGAAGACATCTTAAGACAAAGCTGATATCTCAATGAGACATATAAGAGAATCACCCCTTAGTATCCTGAGTGTAGAGTAACCTCTGTCAGAGCCATAGCCTTTTGGGCAGCACATCAGCGTGAAGGCACACCTGCTCCTCAGACAGCATAGGTTCGAATCCCAGCTAAAGGTACTTTCCTGCTCCTGTTCAATTCTCACCTGTCCAATTATTTCCTATCTCTTCTCCTGCTGTCCTGACAATTAAAGGAGGAAAACCCCCATTGCAATAAAAAAGCAAACTCTAAGCAATAAAATATTCCTATAATGGAGTCTTGATAGAGCTTGCTGCAAGACAATAAAGAGATATTATATGTTTCTTCCACCACATTCTCAGTTTTGCCTTTTTTTTTCTCAAATATTTCTCATGTCTCATTTGTGTCTACTTCCATTTCTCCTAAGGAATTTTAGGAGAAACATCTGAAATGCTGTTGATACTAAAATGAGAGATATATGAGAATCTTAGCTAAATCCCGGGAGATAAGGAAAAGCAATCACTGAGCAATATTTTTTTTTCCTATGGGATGTGTACTGATGCAAGTTATCTTGTTTATTGTGTGTACTAGGATAGATAGAATATCTTATGCAAATTGATGCTCTTCTCTTTATTTTGTTTTCTAAGCAAAACCTGCATAATATGGGTCACACTGTGTACAAAGAGAATGCAATGTTCTATGCAAGTTGATGCATTTCATGTCTGTGCAAAGTTGAATGATTTTTTCCCCCACTCTATTAATACAGAGATTGAGGGAAACTGTCTGTTCATTAACATATCTATGTTCCCCTTTTCAGGGAGATTACACAATCACCAAATGAATGCCACTTTATTGGGACAAAAACCTCCCTACACCTACCACTAACCATACCTAATAACACTATTATTAATGAGGCATTTTATGCCTTTGTAACGCCCTGAGAAAACAGGGAGAAATAATTACACGAGTGATGCTGCGATGTTTCCTCAGTGAGAACATTTACTCGTATATTATATTCAACACACTTAACTCACATTTACGACACACCGGTTACAGTAGTGTATATAATTTCTTTGTGTTGCAAATATTAATCTAGAACCATATGCAACATTTCCCTGAAACATTTCTCATTCTCTTTCCCACTAACAGTAAATACAATATTAATGTTAAGTATACTCTTTTACAAAACTCACAAGTTACAAAATACATGTGTGCTGTTAAGTTTTACAGCATGGGGGAAATCTATTACACAGCCATGCGTTAGGCCCGGTGTAGCAGTCGATTCGGTTCCCTTCTGGAATTCCTGTTCCCCATCTACAAAGCGTGTCCGCTGACAACTTCCGCAGAGGCACCGAAGCGCAACTGGATGTACGGAAAGTGAAAGGGGAAAAAAGTGTTGGCGCAACTTTCAAATGTCCTGCTACACTGCAGAGTAATAAAATTATTTTCACACTCCCGCAATATAGGTTTTTGTTTTTCAATGACCAGCGGCAGACGCCTATGTTTGATCAATCTAGCCTTCTGAAATCATCACGACTTGCCTAAAATAAAATATATAGATATAAAACAGTTAAGAATGTTTAAACGTTAAACCTAGATAAATCCGCTATATCCAATAGTTTGTGCGGAGAAACTGAAGCGCGCAAGAGAGGTGCCAGCGCGATCACTTGCTTTTTTTTTTCCTTTTTTTTTCTCATAAATGTTAAAGAGTAATACATTATTCGTAACTGTAAAGAGTTAATTTTATTTGCGTGCCCTCACAATAAAGATAATAATGCGCTTTTAGCCGTCTCGTCTTGAAATCGAGGAGAGCCTGACATCAAGAAGAAAAGGTGTTTGCAAACAACAAGGTATCCAATTCACCACAGTCTGATGTAGTGTTTTTGGGAAGTTGTGTATGATAGAAAGAAGGGAAAAAAATCTGTTTGTAGAGCAATGATGAGAAAAAAGGGAGTTCCAGTTTCACACTGAGTGTGTCAAAATCCAACTCACCCACTTCAGACGGATACTATGTCATGTGGTGTGTTTGCTTTGAAGGTGTGTGACAGCACATATGAAATGTTCATTGAAATGGGAGGATTTTATTGTATTTATTTATTTTTTTTCTTTTTCCAGTTTGCAGAACATATTCTGCACAATACCAATATTGACTTCTCCAATGAACCACAAGACATAGCACGATTTAGGCTGGAGATTGCATCAACACTGCTTGAGCAATCTGGTATTTTTATTTATTTTAACCATGAAAGTTATTGACATGCCTTTTGATGTGCATCACTTTCATTAGTGTTTTGAAAATCTGACCTAAAAAAAGCATACCCTGCCTATTGTATTGTAACTCATAGATGACCTAAGTGACCTGTCACTTTTGTGGGGAGGCAGAAACATTTGATGACTCTGCAGATGATCTCTGGGTAACCTTTTTATTATTAAAATGGTGTGGAATATTAATAAATACATTAGCACAATTGCTGACAATGTTGCTAACATTTTTAAATTTTTTTACAGATTTCCTGTGATGACTGTGGGCGCTGGTTCCATATCAACTGTGTTAATAATCCACCCACAGACAAATAATTTAAATGCTTTTCTTGCAATAAATAAAATTGCATTTTAAAGCCTTTATTTTTGTAGACTTTTTGTTTTCTTTTTTGTAAATTGTTACACCTGCTGCAATTTGACTTTGTTATTTAAATAATTTATTTTTAATTAAAACGAAGTAACATTTAACAACACCCGTGACACACATTGTGTTTCAAATAAGCCTGCGCTAGACTTCTGCGTAATAACCTCAGCCTCAAACACGCTTAAATCGGTTGTAAGTTGGGGAATACCTCGCTTCTCAAATCCATTTTCAAGTTTCAGAGAAAAGACGGTACTTTTTGAACCATTTTGCTTCCCGTACATCCAGTTGTGCTTCATGAGTACGTTAGTTCTGGTAATACGTATGGTAACCCGGCAACTCCGCAAGACATGTGTATGATTGCGTAAAGGGGAACAGACATTCCGAGGGGAACCGAATCGACTGCTACACCGGCCGCCATGTGCTTCGCTCGTACACGTATTAACACACTTAGTGAAACTTTACCCTTTCTCGTTCACGATTACAAACACATACTCTTAACATTCAAACCCATTTTAGAAATGCATTATAATCATTCCAGTGATCTGATACCTGAGAAAACAGGGAGAAATAATAACACGAGTGATGCTGCGATGTTTCCTCAGTGAGAACATTTACTCGTATGAGGAAACTCTCGCGATCTCGCCTGAGAAAATGAGTCGAGACATTAGCGGTTGATCCCAGACTAATGGATCAGGCCTCTTTTGTCAATCACCGCCTATTCGAACTACCTTGTAATAAACACAACAGAATAAACCAATTGATTAATTGACCATTTCCCCATTTCATTTCCACCTCTTCCAAACACAATTAATGTTAAAACGAAATTACTTTACATTAAACAAATTATTGAACAAATTGAAATATGGCTTTGCATATTGAACAGAATTATGACCGTATTAACTTTGTCTTAATGTTCATGTCTGCTGGGTAGTGTAATTAATACTATTAAATACTACCTGTTACACCTTTCTGATCTGATATGTGATGGTAAAAGTAGAAAAACAAGTTTGGCAAAAGGCGGATTCAAACATGGGTCTATCGCGTCAAAAGCAAACATCTCACATCTTTTACACGCTGTGCCACTGATACTAAATAAAAATATGTGTCTTTTGCAGTGCTATTTATTGCAGCCAGGCATTGGTGGGTGGAGTTAATGTAAATAGCCTCTGCCAACAAATTGGGCTATCTGTCCTTATATACGCTCCATTTAATTTTAGAGCTGCTTTACAGCAGAATCAAATTCTGTTTGCATAATTTAAATATTTGTATTTATATATTATATTTTATTTATATATTATATTACTGCAATCTTACTATTATTATATATCTTTGATACAATCTATACTGCATAAAATGCTATAGAGATAAAGGTGATGTCATTTGACTTCATCGGAAATGTGCCATAGAGATTAAAGTACAAATGATCTCCTACTAACAATATTGTTTTTAGATACACAGTAATAGTTTGTAGTTTACAGTAACATGTATATATAAAAGTGTTTCATTTATAATCACTATCCCCACATCCAATTCACTCACGCGTTTGAAGGTGAAATGTCACAAGGAGCGCGTTGCGTTCTGGGAAATAGTATCCCCATGCACTGTCTTCGGGTGCATACATCAGATTTCAGCAAATGTAGCAGGTAATCCAGGAATTCCATGCATTCAGAAAATTCACATACTATTCACAGTATAGCTACACATAGCACACTGCAATATAGTAGGAGTTGTATGGTAGTATGCCATTCCAAACACAGCTTCTGTATGATTTCAGTGTACTTGAGTTACATTTAGCAGATTCTGGCAAATATAATTGGTCATCTGGGTATTCCATGCATACAGAAAATGTGCATGTTATGCACAGTATACATACTGGATACTGCAGAAACAGGAAGAGTAGTATGATAGTATGGCATTTCGAACACAGCAACTCTTATGGAAATATGATAATATTTTGTATTTATCATTTAATCTCAGTAATTTTTTAACTGTTTGTCATAAATCAACATCTCGGGAAAAATGTTATGGAGTTTCAAATCAAAATATAACTTTCTGTTACAAAACAGGGTATCGATTTCATACATGTCCACTGACTAATTTAAAGCATGTTAATTACACATTCTGGGAGACACAACAAATGAATAGGGAAATAAATTATATTTTAATATTCCTATGAAATATTAGATATTATTATGATTTTTTTTGTCTCCCATTAATAACTCAATGCTATTAACTCGATGGAATTGCAAAAAATAATGGCCCTGAGCACTACTGCCTGCACTTGCTTGTTTTCATTATGACATCATGTCTTTAAAAGACACGGTATGTTATTACCTTGGAGGACTGCTGGTGTAAGAATCTATTTTCATTGTTTCTTCTTTGGAGTGTGGCCACAACGTTATACTTCTCATTCAGTCTGTAAATGGATCCAGTTGAATGAGCGGCTGTGGTTTCTGAGAGAGGGCTTTTACGTTTTCACATGTTCAAGTATTGGACTTTGGATCAGGTTCAAATTAATTAAAGCTCCATAACTGTAAGTGCTTGCTAATGACCACAGTTTTACCAACCCAATATTTAATATTTTATCATTTAGGAGTTAAGTGACCTATTATGATCCCAATACAGTCACCATTAAGTTGCATTGATCAAAGTGACCTTTTCTTAGTGAAAAGAATCTGTCCACTGTCCTTTTCTCACAGTTGTGCATGGTATTTTGCAATGCAGTGCACTGCACTGTCTTTCACTCCCACTTATCTCAGACTGACTGTCAGCGGGCCAGGAGTAACATAAACTGTAGCTGATTTTAGCAGTAAGCCATTTCAGTACCAGTGTTGGGCAGTAACGCATTACTTAGTAACGCGTTACTGTAATTTGGTTACTTTTTTAGTAACGGAGTAATTTAACGTGTTATATTTTTTAAAATGGTAATTAGAGTATAGTTACACGCTGAGTTACAAATAAAATATAAACGATTAACAGGTGCAAGCGTATGCAGAGTTTCTATTTAGGCTAATACGTATTTGCAGCGTTGAGCAATGCAGTGCTGAAATTTGCGTGCTCACGAATCCTCTCATTATAACACAAGAATTGTAGACATTATGAATGATTCATTATGCATAGCCTATATTTATTGTGTTATAACAGAGATTTATGACATTGCGATGAACTGAGATGTCTTTTAGGGATTATAGTAAATGCAGCGCTCTTTGCTGGCATTCTGCCATGCCAAACCATGTACGCAGCAGCCGCTTGCTTTAGTAAAAAATAACAGTGTTCTGTGAATGTTGATGCTTTAATAACAAATACTTATTGGGACAGTGCGTGTACGCTGGGATTTCATGAATTTCATGGAGAAAAAAGTAGCGTAACTAGTAATGTAACTAATTACTATTTACTTTTGAAATAAAGTAATCAGAACAGTGACGTGATTACTTTTAAAAGGAGTAATCAGTAATCAGTAATTTAATTACATTTTCAGAGTAACTTGCCCAACACTGTTCAGTACCCTGTTTGCTGCATTTGTTCGGAGTCTCCACTGCTTTGGGCTGATGTGGCTGTTTTGAATTGCTTAATTGTGTTAAAACTCAGCAGTCCTATCAAAATAACAGCATTCAGTCATAAAGTCATAGGACAGCAAACAGCAAAATTTAATTGGGATTTTTATTATTCGATAATATAATCTGAGTCTGTGTCTTATTATTGTCTTAAGCCCAAAACACACTGCATGATTTTAGCAATCCTATCACTCCATGTCATACTGTGCGACATGGATCTAATAAACTTCGTTACGACATGTGTGTAGACTGTACGATGATGACACCTATTGACACGTACGCTACATTACTATAAAATAATAAAATATCATCAGCATGCGCTAGTGGTAAACAAAAAGAGCATGATAAATCACACTTTAGCAGTTGTATTTTTTTATGTGCTGAAAAAATTGGAAGCGGTGAAGGAGGAAGGGATAAGAGCTTGAGGTAAGCAGTTTTATGTTTTAGCACCATGTCGCGTTGATTACATGTCACATTTTTATTGGTTGGTCAGTAAACAAAACACACTGCACGATGATCATGCTCTTTGGTCGCAAGACCGTGTAGCGAATCAGCTCAAAGGGGAAATATGAATAATTAATCATAACTATTGACCTCTCAGGGTCAACTGTCTGTCAATTCTAAGAACGTTAATTTCCTGGTTAAGGGAAATTACCCAGATAGCAAAATGACTCCGGAGCCGAATCCGCCCCAGAGTCACCACAAGCTCCGGAACGGATCCGCAAAACGGGTCCGTATCGGAGTCCACTTGCACAGCGCAAAGCCCGTCTAAATAGGCCTGATATTACTCAAATCTACGATAATGCTAATGTGCTGAAGAGCTAACGTTCCACAACGCAATTTCACAATTAAAAATGCCAACAAAGCAATTAACTACTTTATTAACCTTAATGTTACTGGCAACTGTATATATAAAGCATATTTAAACAGTATTCCTGCCGTGTTAAGCCGGCCGCAGCTTCAGCACTCTCAGGAGGATTTTATTTCATATGTACTAAAACAACATTACGAGGAGAGGTGGGGAATATATTTGTCGAAATATAAATGAAAATAGACTTGAACTAATATTCTAGAACCAAATTTAAATGAAAAAAAAAAGTTTATTCTCGCCTGCAGTTATTCCTGAAGAGGGGTGAAAAATTACCTAACGTTACATATACGATTAAAATCCGGATCCTATCCAAATAGGCCTATTATTAACGTACTCAAATCTATGATAATGCTTATAATGCTAAAGAGCTAACCTTAACTGGACATTCCACAGCGCAATTTCAAAAATTAAAAACTACAACAAAGCAATTAACAACTTTATTAATGTTAATGTTACTGGCAACTGTACAAATAAAGCATATTTTAAAAGTATTCTTACCGAGTTCAGTCTTCTTCAACCTGGCCGGCCGCAGCTTCCTCCACTCTGAGGAGGATTTCTGAGACGGCACCGGTAAAAAAGAAATAAATAAGACGCGTTCGGATTGCTAATCCGCGCAGTGTCCATAATGAGTCCGCTAACTGACAGTGCGCTGTCCGGAGGCGGGGCATATTCTGGGCGAATGACCAAACAGAGTCTGACAGTACAGCGGAGCTGCCGATTTGAGGGCGGATCCGCCCCGGAGTCTGTTGCTATCAGGGTACTTTCTTACTGTACAATACTACTCAGAGCATGTTGCAAAAATCTGCATGATTAGGGACTGCGGTTATGAGCAAACAATGAACAACCTCAAGTGTGATACAAGTAAGACTTTATTAACTACATAAACACATAAACTAGTCTAACATCCACACACACACACACGCATACAGTTGGTATAGGAAAAGGGTTAAAGCTTAGGCAGTAAAGAGAAGAGAAATAAAACATGAAGCTATGGTACCATT